>NC_137011.1:26326640-26341640 GCF_032717465.1 Coenobita brevimanus | reverse complement strand
GCGAATTTTCCACAGCCTATCGTTCGGATGTGGACTCATATTCGTTGAAAAATGTAAGTGCCTCAGGATGTCAAGACATCGGTCACGTGGGATATACGTACCGAATACTGGCGTCCACGAGCCAATAATCGTGTATGTTATGTTTTCTAACATGAGGCATCAACATTGTCAATGCTAGCCAAACATACATTTCGCTAACACTCATTGCACTCCATTCCTTCATTTTTGCACTCTGTCTTAGGTGTGAGGTTTCAGCCCAATTGCAGCAGAAATCCCTGAAACTGTTCACTTCTTTCACAATGAACTCCATCACTGCTGTTGTGAAAAAAGCAAGGAAGAAGTCCACTGCAGAAGAAGCTCTTGCAGGGAAATTCTGGCTGCACACCTGTATTTTTGTTATCAAACACAGGTACATCAGGCTGAAACCCCGGCCCTTCCTCCCACACAAAGGTTTCTAACCTACCATTCCGTGGCTTCTGTTGTGTCTGCCATGCATGTGAACTGCCCCGTGCCCTGCCACAGCCCTTAGCATGGCAGCGTGGTGGCGATTCCGCCGATTCACCACTAGATGAAGCAGGTGATGATGCTGGTGACAGTGATTGTGGTGGTGATGGTGTCGGTGAAAGGCGTCGGCAGGCACATGCCTTCCAGCGTGCACTTGCACCAACATAACCGGATGGGCCAGGTTGTGGTGAAGTGGCACGTGGTGAGGCAGGCTGGCATGGTGCATCACGTGGTGAGGCCCGTAGTGATGTAGGCCGGCATGGTGAGGCTTGTACTGATGCAGGCCTGCATGGTGAGGCATGTGGTGAGGCCTGAGGTGTGGCAGGTCAGCGTGGTGAGGCATGTGGTGAGGCAGGTTGGCGTTGTGAGGCATGTGGTGAGGCCTGAAGTGAGGAAGGTCAGTGTGGTGATGCTCATGGTGAGGCAGGTTGGTGTGGTGACCCAGGTCGGTGTGATGATGCACGTGGTGAGGCCTGCAGTGATGCAGGCCTGTGTGATGAGCATGTGGTGATGCATAAAGTGATGCAGGCCGTGTGGGTGAAGGTGGTGGTGATGGAGTATGGGTGGAAAATTCAACCCTACTCCGCTCTCATGCCTGGCGGCTCGCCAGCAACATTTTCTCCTCCCACCAGACTCCTTGCTTCCTTCACTCTCTACCTTCCCCGCCACTTTCTCCACTGTGCGTATATCACCCTCTGCAGGATCATCAACTACATCTGATCCTTCATCATCAGAAAAAGCTGATGAACTTGCAGACAGAAAATATCGCTGCACAGTGGAGAATTCACTGTCTCTCTCCTCCTCTGCACGTATTTTTCCATACTCAGCATCGCTAAATGTGGTTCTTCAGAGGAAGTCACTTTCCCCACTCACAATCGATGAAAATGGTACATCTAACTCCCTCTCTATTGCACTATCACTTAGGCCTTTCCTCCAAGGGCCTTTGGACTTCATAGGAGTGGAAACCGGTGGGCACAGGTGGTCAACCAAGGGTCAGGACATGGGAATATCTCTATGCATAGGCCTATTCATCATGGAGGTACGCAGGCAACTGAAGTGTGACTGGGATGCATGTGGGAGGGTTGCCAGCGGGTGTGGGTGGTGGAAATAATCAGCTGAGTATTCAAATAATGGCGTGAATTACTAGATCATGCATACATGACCCCCGAACGGCCCTGGAAAGACATGTATACGTGTCACCCGGATGGGATGGGTTAAGTCGGTGTATGTTTCCTGAAATCTATATTTGGTGATTTATATAATATTTTATACATTATACACTATCCTGCCACAATGTGTCTCATTGTTTTCTCAGTTCCCTGAATTCTCAACTTTTTTTTTCGGTCACCCCTCTGTTACCCTCCACAAACTGACATATCCCCGGGGGATAATTTACCCCCAGGGTGGGAACCACTGCTCAGAGGGTTTCACTTTTAGCTTTGTTCATTTTCATGATCAAAAAAATAATTTTCAGAACTCTTGTGAGTATTCATTTCCATGTATTTACTCAGTGGAAAATTTTACTTTTAATTAAGAAAAAGAACATTAAATTCATTCTGAGAGCATCAATAGCAGAAAATAATGTGAAGGTATCAGAATCATATCAAACCAGCAGAAAACTGGTAGCTGAAGATGTGGATGTTATTTTGCTTTTCATCTAACATGGTTTTAGGGAAGGAAGGAAAGATTCCTTATATATTCAAACAGATCCAAAGCTAACTAGCAATAATGTCCAGTTGATTTTCCAATCACCTACTTAGAGTTCTTTTTAATTTCAGGTTTGGATAGCTGCGTTAATCTGTATATATAGTAACCACAAAGTCCATATCCTAGTTCTGCATCAATTAAACGAGCAACTTGAGACACAACCAATCAAGAGTTTAGCATTCAGGGTGATGGGCGTTGGGAATTACAGTCAGATTTTCAAGGTAGCCTTAGTCACCTAAGGACACCCTCTCAGCTACACCATTGCATCACAACAAAGGCCGAAAACAGTTCGGATAAAACTGACGACATGCGTGTGGCCATTTTCCAAGATAATAAAAACAAAAACTTACAGCATAGAGGAAAGAAAAGAACTATTAAAAAGGTATTGTCTGTAAGCAGGATGGTCATACATCGCTAATCAAGCTGCCTCTTGATCTTAACCCGTACAATCCTGCTGTTGGCATGGTCCCGACAATACAAAACATCTCGAGTAATCCCAGCGACATGATGGTGCCGACAGCATAATTCGAGCACTGTAGCATGTCTCTGACTGCTTCAATCTAGCTAATTTTTTCTAAGGAGTAGCGTAATGTATTGGCAACATTGTGCACAAGCACTTGTAGCAGTGAGTTTGGTTCTGCATGGCTGGGTAACATCAGTGTGCCACTGTCCGCCACAGCGTTAGAAAGTCGCGGAAGTCACGCTATTTTTCCACCTCATTGGGCTGGAGGAGGTGGTTGACACTGTGACATGGACCCTCTTTCCCCTCATTTAGTGATTCTATAGAAGATGAAGTCCTGAACGACTCTTCTGGGGAGGAATATGAGCCAGTGGAGAAGGATATTGAGAACGGGGATTCCCCCATTCTCCTCCCCCGTTCTCTCTCATCCTGCCCAGCTGGGTGGGATAGCTCACGGCTTGGGAAACTGGGCTAGAAACACAATGGACGGCCATCCTGCACTTTCTCCTATAAGGAGTACTTTTTTTTTGCTTTTCCTTGATTTATATGTCCTTTTGGATTGTTTTGTGCAATAAATTTTTTTTCCGTTTTTGGTCGAGGATTGGGTGGGTATAAAATTGCAAAAATGCCTGGGATGGTATAGGTTAAACTACAGAATTTAGTGAAGTCAGTAAACACTTCAAGACTTATTCCACAACTAAATGATCGAATAAACATATGTTCATACATTTTTTCCACCAAACGATTGGACATTCTTTTGAATGTGTGTGTGTGTGTGTGTGTGTGTGTGTGTGTGTGTGTGTGTGTGTTATAGAGTCCGATCTTTAGCTAACTGGAGATTCGAGACAATATTTTGAGAGACTAAGGGGTGGGTAAATTAGAGGAGGTTGAGAACTACTGCACATGCATCTCATTTATTACCAATGTACTGTAGGAACTAAAAGCAACATTCCTTGGCTCGGAAATAAACAGTGTCAAAAAGGCTAAAGCCAAGCAATAATTTCTTTACATTACATGAAAATTCTGATTGTAAATATTGTGCTGTAAATTTAAGTTCTGCCTTTGTTATGTTCGGTACTGAAGCTACTCTAGGTGTTGATTCAGAGCTCTTGATTAATACACGTCCATCCTGTACTCTTTTCACTTAAAAACAGGCGCAAAATTTCAGTTTTACCATCTTCAGTGATGTGCTGTAAGAACCGATTTGAAAATATTAGTAACGAAGGAATGCTAAGGAAAGAATGTAGATTTGTTGCGGTCATTATCTGCCATCGAGGTACTTGAAATGCTGTAAGCTGCGAGACAAATCTCCCTAATTACCAACCAACAAAAAACTGTGTATCTTGTCTGAGATTAACAGTTTTGTTACAGTCATCATAAATGGGCACTTGTAGCCTATATGGGGTCAAATTAGCGATGAGCATCTATATATCTATCTATATTAGGTGGCTGCTTCCCCCAAGGAAAGGGAGGTAGCCGAGACAGGATGACACAATCCCCATTTACTCATCCATTCAAACACATTCATTCGCATCTTAGCCCCAGAGGGGAGAAGGGACAGATCCTCACGGCACCACACCGCACAAGGGTCAACTGCGCAGTGCAATCAGCGACATCCGCAGCAGGGCCCGACAGCAGAGCTGGTTTACCCCTGCCACATCATAATAGATCCATCCCCTTACCCGCATGTGACCTGACTAACTGATCAGATCAAATGCGGGAGAATATCCCCTCAGGGCTGCGTCATTATTTGTTCATTCGCAATTTCTCTCCATTTATTTCTGTCACGCACAGCCACTCTTCCTTGCTCAATAGACATCCCTCTCACATCCAGCGCTCTCTTCACATTGTCTATCCATCCTATTCGTGGTCTTCCTCTCAGCCTTACACCTCTCACATCAGATCTAGTTATCTTTTTCACCAATTGCTCACTATCCATTCTCTCCATATGCCCAAACCATCGCAACACCCTCTGCTTAACTTTACCAACCGTCTCCCAAACAACTCCAGTTCTCCTTCGCACTTCATCATTTCGCACTTGATCCATACGCGTCACTCCACACATACTCCTCAGACACCTCATCTCCATTACATTCAAACTTTTCCTCTCTGCTACACCCATATCCCATGTTTCAGCCCCATATAACGCAGTCGGTACCACAACACCCTCATACAGCCTTCTCTTTATGTCCATTCTAAGTGAACGACATCTAAACACTTTTTTCATTCCTCCCAGCACCTTACCTACTTCATTCATTCTAAACTTCACTTCTGCATCTATTCTTCCGTCCATAGGAACATGTGACCCTAAATATTTAAAACACTCTACCTCCTCAAGCAACTCACCATTCAAAACTATACTCATCCCCCTACCATCTACTAACCTCGTACACTTCATCACTTTACTCCTATTCTCATTTACTTTCAATTTCCTCTTTTCACACACTCTTCCAAACTCCTCTACCAACTGTCTCAATCTCTCCTCTGAATCAGCCATCAGTGCAGTATCATCTGCAAACAGCAGCTGCTTCAGATTCCACTCTCCACCATCAACATTAACCAGACTCAGACCTCCACCTAAAACTCTTGCATTCACCTCCCTTACAACACTATCCATATAAATATTAAACAACAAAGGCGACATCACACATCCCTGTCGCAGCCCCATTCTTACGGGAAACCAATCACTCACAGCATTTCCCACTCTTTTACACGCCCTACTATTTACATAAAAACTTTTCACCCCTTTTAGCAACCTACCATCAAGTCCATACAATCTTAAAACAGTCCATAAAGCCTCCCTATCAAATCTATCATACACTTTCTCTAAATCCATGAGTGCCCAAAAAACATCCTTGCCTTTCGCTAAATACTTTTCACACACTTGTCTCAGAGTGAACACCTGATCCACGCATCTAACGGACCTGGGTTCAAATCCCGCTGGTGCAAGGAACAGTTTAAGGATTTGAATTTCATAAAATCAGACTTTACTGTTCTACCAAAAGACCCGCCGACATGTTGTAAAAATACCCTCGCTAATACCAATACACCAGTCCTGTATGAGACAGCCCTAGCATGTATTCAGTATGGAAGGTGGGTGTTAGCGCCGAAGTGGTGACATGTAGAGGTGTGCGGTACATAGGAGGACTACTGGGCCTTGAGAGCAGGCTGTGAAGCCTATGCCCAAAGTTGGTCACATAAAAAAAAAAAAAAAAAATCTCCTCCCTCTCCTAAAGCCACACTGCTCATCACCAATCACTCCCTCTGTACCCTTTATAACTCTCATAATTAACACTCTCCCATACACCTAACCTACAATACTCAACAGACTTATACCCCTAAAGCTAGTACATTCATACGTATCACCCTTGCCTTTATACAACGGGATCACACGAGCACTTGCCCAGTCAATTGGCAGCATACCTTTCACAAAGCACACATTCAACAATCTTACTAACCAGTCAACAATAGTCACTCCACCACCCTTCAGGCATTCCACAGCACACCCATCCATACTTGCAGCTTTCTCTGTTTTCATCTCCTTTACTGCCTCCTTCGTGATCAAAGAATCATTCAACTCTCCCAACACATTTATTCCTTGCACCCTTCCATCCGCCACAATCTCAGCCTCCTTTTCCTCCCCTACATTTAAGAATCTTTCAAAATACTCTCCCCATCTAATCCTTATTGCATCCATCTCAATTAACATCCTTCCATCCTCTGCTTTTTCTTGCCCTTCCTTCCCAGACTCTCCCTTTCGCACCCTTTCAACCTCCTTCGAGAACATTTTCTTATTCTGTTGAAAATTCTCAGTCAGCTGCCTACCCCACCCCTCATCTGCTGCCACTTTAGCATCACGCATAGCCCTTCTCGCCCTATTCAGATTACAAAACATAATAGTATTTAAAAAGTTTAAATAAATGCCTCCAAGAACACCCAACTCAATTTCCAAATAATTTAAAAGTTGTGACAAGAAAGTAATAATGGGATATTTTCGGAAGAGAACACACTGCAGGCTCTTACAAAATCCCGACCACATTGTCACTACATAACAGGCAGACTCATCAACAGAATTACGTTACTCTGATGATTTATAACTTGATAATGAAGAGCAACAAAATAAATTACAGCTTCACACAACAGGTCAAAGAAAGGCTGTGATATCAATATAATAATAGACTAAATACTGTAGATTATAACAATAGGAGTTGATAAGGAAAAACGAAGTCTTATTCTGGGTCTTGATTGCTTCTCTAACATTGGGAAATGTGATAAAAGGCCATAAGCAACAAAGGCCACACGCATATTTTGAAGAGTCGTAAGCAACATTCTCCACATTATTCCATAACGTTGGTACCGGACTGTGGGAAATTATGACACGCACAAAAAACTTCCAAATAACAGTGCTGAAATGGGATTCAACTTCTGAGCATTGTCTTTGATTACTCTTATCTCAACTTCCATGTATAGAAGCCGAACCTCACACGGTTCTTTCACAAACACACACACACACACGAGAGATTCGACCGAGTAGGACGTGCGACATCGGCGCTCCGTACTGAACCAACACGGCCAGTGGCATTACCTAAATTAGTATCTTTGCATGAGTCAAGCTCTGTACTAGGTTAGACTAAATGATTTTTCATTATTAAGAGAAAAAAATAATAAGTTTAAAAAAGACTTGTTCAAACAGGAAAGAAAAACAAGACAAAAGAATATGCTGAGTCATCTGAGGTTTGTTTAGACTACAACAACATGGGGATTGTAAGTATATACTTTGCACTTTTAGTATTGCAAAATGGATACATACTTTAGTAAATCAAATTTGGAAAAGAAAAGGGATAAAAGTAAAAAGCAAAATGATGATTTCTACCAAGAACTGGTTGAAATGGAGACTCACAATAGACTGGTTGAACGTGTAAACAAACTAGAAATGGCTTTCAAAAATGAAATTGATGAAATAAAGAAGCAGATACACTTGCAAAAGGAAGAAATAGAAAAACTAGGAAGGGAGACCAATAAGAAAGACACAACCATCAGTGAACTAACAGTGGAACTGAGTACACTTAGGAAGAAAATGAGTGAAATGGCAAGTACAGTAGTCAATCACGAGAGTGTTATGGAAGAGTTCAAAAATGACACAGAGACAATTAGGCAAGTAAGCAGTCTTATTGACCAGAGCAGTGATATTGAGGAGAAGATAACACAGGTGAATGAAGCTGTGCAAAGCTACAAAAAAGATGTAGAAACCATCCATCCATCCATTGCCAGACGCCATGTATCCCAAACGGGGTGGCCAACGGCTTAGAGTTAATTGTTTTACAGGGAGGGGCACTAATCCTCCACCAACCCCACTTGACACGTAGGGATGCCAACAGCATCTGGTGTTCCCAGGCGGTCACCCATCCAAGTACTAACCAGTCCCAACGTTGCTTAACTTCGCTGATCGGACGGGAAGCGGTGTACTCAACGTGGTATGGCCGTTGGCTAATATGCTGAAATGGTGAAAGTAAAGAAAGACTTAGAAACAAGGGTGGAGGATAAAAGCATTAAAAAGGAAGTGAAAAGAGTAATCCAAAACAATCCAAAGTTAGTCAGAGATTCAGTAGAAATAAACAAATCTATAGTAATCACTGGTATAGAAGAGGAAGAAGTAAAAAACAAGATCACAAGAGACAAAAAGGAGATGGCAAATGTAATGAGCTTACTGAAGGAAGTATCAGAAGAAATCTGTAGTAAAGACATAGAGGAACACAAAAGGTTAGGGAAATATGAGAAAAGCAAGACAAGACCTCTAAAGGTGACTTTCCAGAGTGTAAATATTGTGGAAGAGATACTAAAAAATACAAAGAATCTTATGGAAAAAGAGGAGTTCAAAAATGTATGGATAAAAAGATGCCTAACACAAGAGAAACTGGAATTACTGAAAGAGAAAAAGGAGGAAGCAAAAAAAAAAAAAAATGAGGGAAGATCAGAAGAGGAGAAGAAGAAATTTTTTTTTACAAAGTAATAGGATTGCAGGTACGAAAGTGGTACACAAACAGGATGGAATAAAAAGAAGGAAGGTAGCAGAACCATGTCATGACAAGTATATAAACAAGATGATAAAGTTGATGTACTCAAATGTGGATGGAATGGTATCTAAATTACTAGAGATGAATGATTATGTCAGAGAAAAAGAACCACAAATAATATGCCTAACTGAAACAAAATTAACACCAAGGATATCCAATGACATACTAAATATAGAGGAATACAATATGTGGAGAAGAGACAGAAATTTAAAAAAAAGGAGGAGAAAATTATAATATTAACTAAGAAAAATCTAAAAGTAAATGAAATAAAACTAGATATACCATCACAAGTAGAACTGATTGCAGTAGGGATCAACATATCTGAAAGTAAAGTAATTGTAGCCAATTTGTACATGCCACCCAGATCAAACACATGGGAAAGAGATGAATATGAGGACCTGGCAGAGAGTACAATTCAGAGTTTAAGGTCATTACTACATAAAATGGAAGAGAAATCAGAAAGAATTATACTAACTGGGGATTTCAATACAAATATAAATTGGAATACTCTAGATATAATTAGCCAAGAAAGCTGTTGGGACCAAAAGCTCCTGGATCTCGTACAAGAGTTCTTCCTAACGCAACATGTGAGGGAAACCACCAGAAAAAGAGGACTTGATGTACCTTCAGTGCTAGATCTAATATTTACTAGGCAAGAAAATGATATTGACAGTTTAATATATCACCCTCCACTCGGCAAAAGCGATCATGCAGTGCTAAATTATAACTTCAGGATAGCATATGACATAGTAAACAGCAATGACAGTTACAAAAAGAGCCTAATCTATAAAAAGGGAAATCATCAAGACCTAAAGAAGTATTTCTTAGAAGTTGATTGGGAAAATGAGCTTAGAGGACAAGATTTAAATGCTGTATATAAAAAATTCTGTGAATTTTATGAAATAGGAGTCCAGAAGTACATCCCACAGCACAAAGAAGCAGATAAGAAAATACAGAAATGGTTCAATACAGAATGTAAAAAATCAAAAGAAAGAAGAGATTTGTTGTGGAATAGATACAGAAGACTTAATAGTGAAAGGGCGTATAATAATTACAAACAGGCAAGAAACGATTATACAAGAATAAGGAGGGAAGCCCAAAAACAGTTTGAGGAGGATATAATAAATAAAAGTAGTGATCAACCAAAGCTGTTTTACAGCTATATCAGAAGCAAAACCAAAGTAAAAGATATAATACAATCAATTACGAACGAGGGGAATCACTTATACACAAGAGAAGGATATTTGTAAAGCACTAAATAAGAATTTCCAATTAGTTTTTACAGAAGAAAAAAATTTTGAGACGGACTCTGTGGAACATGCATGTCCACACATACTACCAGATATACAAATAGCAGAAAAACTAATACAGGAGGAGTTAAGTAGATTAGACAGAGGAAAAGCAAGTGGTCCTGATGAAATTTCATGTTGGGTACTACGAGAATGTGCAAAGGAGTTAAGTAAACCATTATTTTTAATTTTCAAGAAATCCTTGAGTCAAGGTAAACTACCTGATATTAGGAAAAAAGCAAATATTGTCCCCTTATTCAAGGAAGGAAATAGACAAAATCCACTCAACTACCGACCAGTATAACTGACCAGTGTTGTAAGCAAGGTATTAAAAAAGCTTATAAGAAAAGCTTGGGTAAATCATCTAGAAGAACACAGTATGATAACAGAAAGACAGTTTGGTTTCAGAAAAGGAAAATCATGTGTTACTAATCTGTTGAGCTACCATGACAGAGTAACAAACACAATACAGGAAAGGGAAGGATGGGTGGACAGTATCTATTTAGATTTCATGAAAGCTTTTGACACAGTACCACACCAAAGACTTTTATGGAAACTGTACCATCAAGGAGGAATTCGAGGCAAACTGTTTTGTTGGATGCAAGACTTTCTCATAAAAAGAGAAATAAGAACAGTACTAAGAGGAAACTACTCATCATGGAAAGAAGTGACTAGTGGAGTACCACAGGGTTCAGTGCTGGCACCAATCATGTTTTTAGTGTATATAAATGATATAAACAGTAACACTGGAAATGAGAGCTATCTGAATATGTTTGCAGATGATGCAAAAATACAAAGGAGAATTACTAACACAGACTCTTGTAAAGAGCTACAAGAAGAATTAAATAAACTTCATGAATGGAGTAATACATGGCAAATGGAATTCAATGTGGACAAGTGTCATGTAATCAAGTTTGGTAAAAGTGGAAAAAGACCTGATTGGGATTATAAGTTAGGAAATAAAACCCTATACATATCAGAAAGAGAGAAAGACCTAGGTGTGATCATCAATAACAGACTATCTCCGGCTGACCACATCAGCGAGAAGATACGGAACATGTATACACTGCTTGCAAATATGAGAATAGCATTCACATACATAAATGAAGACATGCTAAGAAGGATAATAACATCATTCATTAGACCAACCCTGGAATATGCATCAGTAGTCTGGAGTCCTCATCTCAAAAAGCACATAGACAAGATTGAAAAAGTTCAAAGGGCCGCTACAAGATGGATACCAAGCTTAAGGGACCTAAGCTACGAAGAAAGACTAAATAAACTGAATCTACCAACACTACAGGAGCGAAGGAAAAGAGGTGACATGATAATGCTTTATAAGTGCATATCAGGGAAGGAGAAAATAGACATAAATGATTACTTAACACATGGAGAAGCATCAGCAAGAGGACACTGCAAAAAAACTGCATAAGAAGAGAGGTGATAAAGACGTAAGGAAATTCAGTTTCCCAAACAGAGCAATTGATCAATGGAATGCACTACCGAATGAAATAGTGTGTGCCAAAACAATTCACAAATTTAAGGATATGTACGATAAATATGGTTTAAGACACGGGACAGTACGAGCTTGACTCATTCCTGTAAAGATACAATTAGGTAAGAACAATTAGGTAAGAACACACACACACACACACACAGGGAAAGCAGACTTTGGACTACAGGACGTAACGAGGACTGCTTTTAATTCTTTAAAACTCTCGGTCATAAGCTCATTGAAATCAAATGGAAGGAGGAAAAATAAGTAACTGCACTGACTATGTTAACATTAACTTGTTCGTTTACTACGATCAAACATAAAGGAAAGGTACGCCCGCTTATCGGCCGAGAAATACAAAAACCAAGACTTTGCAGCGATATTTTTTCCACATGTTGACATTTTTTTTTTCCATTAAGGTTTAAAATGTGCTGTCGCTATGACTAGGCATAGAAGAATGAAATGTCCTCCTCTCGACTGCTAAGTACAAAATCCAAGGTCTTCAATTTTATATATATATAGATAGATAGATAGATAGATAGATAGATAGATATATAGATAGATATAGATAGATAGATAGACAGACAGATAGGTAGATAGATAGATAGATAGATAGATAGATAGATGGATGGATGGATGGATGGATCGAAAAATTCACGGGTTTTAATGCTAACATGTTCTTTCGGTACGGTCATGCAAAGAGGACAAGCGAAATGCCCCCTTATCGGCCGTTAAGGAGAAGAACCAAAATGTTCGAGCGACAACGTATTGTCCTGTTGCGAGCAGAGGGTCTGTCCATGAGGGCCATAGCAGAGCAGACAGGCAAGAGCACTACCACGGTGGAAAGGTGGGTTGCTGTCACAGTTTTGCGGTTTTAACACCATGGTCTGGATTCACAACCTTATGATAAAGGCAAGAGTGAGAGCAGTGGAAACGAGTTATCTGAGAGAATCATGTGGGGAGAGGCAGGGTGCTACGGTATTGATGTGGATTTACTGAGGAATATAATAAAGAATATTGTGAGAGGATAGACAGTGAGAGGAATGAAGCGAAGGAGATGGGGGGCGGTGGAAAGTCAGACTTACTAACTCAGACCGAGAATGAGAGGGTATGATGGGGTGGAGCGGTAGCCTGTAAGAGAGAGAGAGAGAGAGAGAGAGAGAGAGAGAGAGAGAGAGAGAGAGAGAGAGAGAGAGAGAGAGAGAGAGAGAGAGAGAGAGAGAGAGAGAGTGAGAGAGAGTGAGAGAGAGAGAGAGAGAGAGAGAGAGAGAGAGAGAGAGAGAGAGAGAGAGAGAGAGAGGTGAGTTTCAGAGAGGGCTGCCACATGGCAGCAGACATGAGAACATGGACGTGATCCATTTATGGCCATAGGTTACATGTCTGAGACAACTGGCGATAGATAGATTAATATAGAAATATGGATAAACAGATGATCATCTGCCTAACACATCGCTGATATGGCTTTGGAGGAGGAACACTTGACACTTCCCTTTACTTGTCCTTACTGGAAAACATGTCTTACTTACGCATGGAATTATTTTGACGGGATCTGGAGGTATTCGGATATTATGATGTGTGGCAGGACGAAATAAACACGTAAATAAAGGTTTCGTTAATTTCTAGCGACATTCTAGAAAACTGATGTTTTATTATAGTCATCTTTGCACTATGTCCATTTGTAGTCGGTTTGCTTTCATCTGATGGAATGGGATCACTGCCACAAAGTAAATAGTAGTTTGTGGGTAAATGACATGGGGTATGAGTCTCCTTGGTTATTGATCGAATCAATGCTCCAGTCTGACTACGCTTGTCAGTCAAGTAAATGGGTAGAGTTATGGATAATTGTCAGGTAAAAAAGAAAATAAAAAACACTCAGAAGCGACATTCTCTCGCCTAATGATATAAGAATTCCACAGGTGGGTGAAGCGGTGGCAGAAAACTGGTGATTTGCGCTCCAAGCATACACAGACCATGCCCTGCTGTGTACTGCATAACTTCATCTCCGCCCATTATCTCCACCAGATTCACAACTGGATCTATATTAATCATGATGACCAAGATTTGACACCTTATATGTCGTACATATTGTATTGGCAATATTTGCAGAAATTTATGTCTGAATGATTATATTCCATACACTGAAGTAAAGTGACTGGAAAATACAGGGTGTCCTAGGTGAAAAAGGCATAACGTTGTGATGTGACATGAAGGAATTCTAAACAGGAAAGCTACCTCAACATGAGTCCAAAACTTATTAATTATGGAGCTAAAATTGCATTTTTCTGATGGCTGAAAATAGGCTCCATAATTCACCAATAAGGTCATTAGTAATTGTAGCTCCACAACATATGAGATTTGGACCTATATTGATATAGGAATTTTTACTTAGAATCTTTCGTCTGTAATTTTCGTAAACTGTCCACTTTCTTCCCAGGATAGTCCGTATACAGGTAATTATATGTGCAGATACAGTATGTTTCTTTGTAAGGCATGATTTTCATTATTTTACAAAGTATCTATAGTGCGGCATACATTAGCCCGTCTTAAGTTCAGTGTATTACATTATATATATATGCTATAATATTAAAGTATATAATTGAGCATTTAAAAAGTCTAATCCCATCAATACGGTGACGACTTTTTCTAGTATATTCTTGTTATCTCTGGGTAGTTTTATTTAAAGAATAAAGGATGTCTCGTATTCATCGAGTTAAAAGACGACTGTATCTACATTTTCAGGTTTGAAAAGTCTCTCTTAAATTACATAAAACTGATTGAAGGTAGAATAAATGCGTCATCAGACTAAAAGGGTAAAGAGCAAAATAAGCTCACGCTTTCTATTTTTAATTCATATCAGGACAAAGGCCCGGAATAAGTGGTGAATTCCTGCTGCTAACACTTAAGTCCAGGATTTCCATTCTTTGAAGAAATAATGGTGGGTTCCATATCGTATCTCAGATTGTTTTTTTCACAACTGTCATCGACATTACAGTTTCTGTGTTGCATTCTTTTGAAAAAAAAAAAATCCAGGTTATGAGACGTAAACGTCATAACTATTATGTATTATGGATGGAAGGACAAAGAATGAAAAGACAAACTTTCCATGTCCTAAGGTCGTCCTGCAACAACAAATTACAGTTATGACAGGAACTCGATCGTTAATTTATTTTAGTGCCCCACCGCATATATTTTTACCTTTAGAATCCGATTACATCATTTTCTTAAATTAAATTGGGCCTTCACCGCACGATTATATTTAACGTCGGAAAGATCCCTGGTAGTGAAAGGGTTGATGAAGGAAATATCTAACGCAACCATTCCTAATCGTCACTCCTGCAGTGAAAAAAAAAAAAAACGCTCAAAATTATAAGAAGAAAATTAGAAAGACGCCACTGAAGCGAAGTACTTAAATTGTTTGAGACAGTAAAATACTACGAGTCTTTTATTACACATTTATTTAATGTCCCTAGA
>NC_137011.1:26034140-26324140 GCF_032717465.1 Coenobita brevimanus | reverse complement strand
GACTGGTGGTTATGGACCCTAACCTAGCCTAACTCAGAAAAACACCTCCCTACTGCACATACATAGCACCTAAGACACAGCATATTCACACCAATAAGGGACATAAAAGAGCGAAATGAGGTGTTTGAGGTAAGTATAATATGGAAAATACAGTAGAGCACAGTATGAAACATTCTGACTGCTTACAGCAAGTCCATGGCCATCTCGATGAATAACCGCCTCCTCTCAGACTCTGACAGTAAGAAGGATTTCCTGAAACACTTGCAGTACACTGTTCATGAAGTCTTGCACTGAACTTAGTCATTTGCACTCAGAAGTCCATTCTCTTCACAGTGCGCACTCTTGTCTAACTTATGCTCCATTGTAACGTAATAGGTGTTGCACTCCGCACTGTAAGTCTTTCCACTCTTATAACCATTTTCTAAAGCAAAAAAACACAAGTCTATTTACGTTAAATTTAGCCCAAAAATTGTTTGTCTTTTCACTCACAACTGTAAATCCTTAACACAATGCACTGTTTTTTCACTGCACAACACTGTAAATTCCCTTGTGGTCTAGTGGAGAAGTTCTTGGCATCTATTCACTGTCAGAGTCCGAGAGTATCACTGGCAGGTGACCTAGGGGTGCGTTGCTGGGCCGTGGTGATGGCGTACCCACTGCAGACGACTCTGAAGACAGAAGCAAACTCATGTCGAGCGGTGATTCCACCGTGGCTGATGTGCTGGGCTGTGGCTCGGAGCATGAGGGCCTGTCTTGGGGAGGCAACGGAGTGGAGCCAGGGCTGGGCACAGCGGGGGTCATGGGCCTGAAAAAACTGTCAATCGTTGATTGATGCAAGGAACGACAATTCTGACAATTAATGATGCGCTGCCTGAAAGCACACACTTCCTCCACAAGTCACAAGGGCCCCATCTCCCTGTCGTAGTCCGGGTGTTCTAGGTAGTTCAGAACGAACTCTAGGTGTTCCTGGAGTGCACTTAGCTTGGGGATGGCTGGAGTTGTGTCATGCTGAGAGGAGTCCACATCATCGTCACCGTCCTCATCGGAATCTTCAAGCTAGGTACTGACACCTGCAACTGAAGATGCGATCTCGATATTGGACGGGGTCTGATACCCAGGATCGCCCTCGTCGTCAACCAACCACTCACGCACGTCGTCCATATCAACATCGTCGCCATGCATATGTAGACGTGCATGGAAGTCATCCACGTCAAAACCTAGGAAATCGTACTCCACATCTGTTCCGAGAAGCAGACGAGACCAACCATTTTCTAGAGTCTTGAAAGGGATTTCCTTCCATGCACTGGCCCAGTTGTAGATTGCAGACTTGATGTTGTAGCGGCGAAGGTTTTCCAAAGTCCGCTGGCCTCGCATGTGCCGTCCCTCCCTGTGCTTGTCCTCGTCCTCGAGAACAACCATCACCTCGTCCAGGAACTCCCTTCAGTAAAGCTTCTTCGTTGCCACGATCACTCCTTGGTCCATTGGTTGGATGAGAGCAGTCGTATTAGGTGGCAGAAACATGCACCTAATGCGGCCATCCTCAGCCACCAAGTCCTTGTCACATGGGTGGGCAGGTGCATTGTTGTGGAGAAGGAGGGCCTTTACCTGGTCGTGTGGGATTCCCAGGTTCTCCATCTGGTAATGTATGACCTCCTTGACGAAATGGCGGTGGAACCAGTCTTTGAAGATCTGGGCTGTACTCCATGCCTTCACAGAATGGTACCAGACGACAGAAAGGACATCCATCACCCCACGAAGACACCGAGGCTGCTTTGCGCAGCCAACAATAACGGGCTTAAGCAGGTGCATGCCGTTAGCATTGGCACAACACAAAGCAAATATCCGTTGCTTGGAGAGCTTGCGGCCAGGTACACACTTCTCCATCTCCTCGGCTAGAGTGTATGTTGGCAAAGAGCAATAGAATAAACGAGTTTCGTCAGCGTTGTAAACTTGACCGAGAGTGAGGCCCTCCCTGTCGATCAAGCCCTTCACCTTGTGCCGAAACTCGTCAACTTCATCTTCGTTAGCGTCCAAAGCTTCGCCATGAGCCTTACAGTTGGTAAGGCCATGCTGTAACTTAAACGCGAAGAGCCAACCCTCGGATGCCTTGAAGTCTAGGGCATCGTGAAACCTGGCGAACTTCTCACCAGCAGCCTTCAGCTCTGTACCACGTACCATCACACCAGCAGCACGTTGCTGTTGATACCAAATCAATGTAGAGCAGTCGACTTCAGCAAACTTGGGAGTAAACATCACCTTCCTCTCCACGTTGCGTTTGCTTCTCTACAAAAAGTCAGCCATGTACTGCATGAGTTTGTCTCGGGATCTCTTAATATCAAACAAAGTAGGTCGGGCCAGGTTGAAGTCGTGGAGGATGCAGGAAGAAGACCACCCTGCATTTACTTTGTCCAATATCTCCCGCTTCTTCTCCAGAGTCAATACCACTCTCTTCCTCTTCTCAGGCAGCGGGGCCATCATCACACACACGAAGGAGAATCACGAAAGCAGCAGGAGTGCCTGCAGCAGGTAAGGCACCAAAACGAGCATGTGGGCAGCCATGACGACGAGCATTCACTTTCAACGAGAGACAGGCGGAAAGCGGGAAGGATGCAGGGGCGCTCTAGCGGACATCGGAGGAATGACACGCCACAACAAAGCTGTCCTGCACCCCATGCGCCAAGTTCAAATTACGGGCAGGGAAAAATCGTTTATTTTTTTCTTTTTGTTTTGCGGTTTTTAGACCATTTTGGGAATATTGGATCCCGGGACGATTATGTCTGGTTAGTGGGGATGTTCGGATATTGGGCGTTCGGACAGTATGTATATATATATATATATATATATATATATATATACATACAGTATGTATATATATATATATATATATATATATATATATATATACATACAGTATGTATATATATATATAATATATATATATATATATATATATATATATATATATATATATATATATATATATATATTGTTATGGAACAGAGAAAGATAATGTACACTTTAAGTGAGAATACTAAAAATCACTACTGTCCCGTAAAGTTCCAGGTTCAGAACAAAAGAGTTAGGTAAAATTACAAGTTAAAGTTTAATGCTCAAACTAACACCAAAACATTCAGGACTCATAAGGATAATGTAATGGCAAAAAACAGGTTAAATATATGGTTAACTGCAATAGCCTCTATTAACACGAAATTAGCAAGAGTAAATTTATCTATGTCAGCCCTGATAAAATGAGAATACCAGATAATACTCAGTGAATGCAAGATATATTATTACAGATACGAAATATTATTTATAAGGGCTGACACCCAAAACACATGAATCACAAAAACCTTACTAGGCCTAAGAAGTAACACCTTACGCTACACAGTACAAGAACAAATGTAATAACACTCATACTCAAATTACACAGCTGCTGGATGGTTGGAGACTTCCTGAGCACTCACAATAATAACAACTGTACAAGGGAGGACAGAGATGTGAACAAAATGAGGAGTAGATCTAAGTGGCAATTAATGCAGAGACTGAGCTCATTATATAGGGGCCGGCAGAGCTTGATACAACTTGTAAGAGGGACGCGCAAATGAAGGCAGAGGGGACAAAGAGTTGACACTCCTGCTCTGAACAACAGAAGGAACGACTTACTCTGCTATAAGGGAGGACGGGGGGAGTGAGGTAGAACACGCTCATGATCAAACATGCAGCATACTGTACGTTAGAATTACACAAAGGATGATGAAATCATAGGCTATGTAACAATATATACAGTATATATATATACAGTATATGTATGTATGTATATATATATATATAAAATGAAGCAAGGAAGAAAGAACCAAAGGCCAGGAGCCCGCAAACGGTTCCTTCGATGAAAAAACAAAGACAATAAAAAAGAGAGCCAAATTCAAGATCCATTCATTTCGAGATGCCTGGACACACTGCATTTGAAAGGCTGGAGATCATACGAAGTAGGACATATAGACGCAGGGAGACAATCCCTGAGCTGACTTGTTGCATAAATGAAGGACTGGGAGTAACGGTTAACTCTTGCATTAGAGAGCTGGACAGAAAAGGGACCAGTTTTTTGTTAGACGGGTGTTATGCGCCCGTTGTGGTGGTGGAAGGATGCAAGCAGAGAGTTCAGAGGAGCAGTGACCATTGAAGCAGCGATAGAAAGGAGATAAAGATGCAACAGTGTGGCGAAGTGACAAATGTTGAAGGAAGCAAGAGAAGGAGAGTTAATTAGATGAAAAGTCTTTGACTCCTTGTTGAAAAGAGCTGTATGTAGGAAGCCTCCCCACACATAAGGGTCGTACTCTATACAGGGGCGAATAAAGCCTGTGTATAAAGTCAAGAACTGTGAAGAGGTAAAGAAGGTACAGAGTCAGCTTAGCACACCTAATCTCTTAGAAGCAGATTTTACAGGAGATGTAATATGATTTTTCCATGATAAATCCCGAGAGGATGAAACCCCAAGTATATTTAAAGATGATATAGGAATGAGCTGGATAGTATTAAACATCTGTGGGTACTCTAGTGGAAGAATTTGACGGGTTGATAAGTGTAAGAACTGAGAGTCTGATGTATTAAAGACAACAAGATTACTTTTACTCCAGTCAGAGATGCAAGCCAAGTCAGACATTAGGTGTGCCATAGCCTCATCCCTTGTTTCTTGAAGTAACTGCTGAGAAGGATGCTGGGGGAAGCGAATGGAAAGGAGAAGGGTGAAGGGTGGAATCATCAGCGTATGGGAGGATAGGGTTAGATATACAACTTAGGTCATTGCTGAATAAAGGGAAGAACATTGGTGATAGCCCTGAGGAACACCTCTCTTGATAGATCTAAAAGAAGAACGGTGGCCATCTACAACAGCAGCTATAGATCAACCAGAAAGGAAGCTAAAGATGGAGGCACAGATAGAAGGATAGAATCCATAAGAGGGCAGTTTGGAAATTAAAGATTTATGCAAGACTCGATCGAAAGACTTTGAGATGACAAATGTAATGACAAAGCTTTCACCAAAGTCCTGAAAGGAGGATGTCTAGGTGTCTGAAAGGTAGGTGAGAAGATCGCCAGTGGAGTGTCCCTGACGGAACCCATAATAACAGTCAGAAAGAAGGTTGTGATAGGAAAGATGCTTTAAAATTATTTTGTTAAGAATAGACTCGAAAACTTTTGAGGCACAGGATGTCAAAGCAATTGGCGATAGAGGGTTAGGAATGCTAACCCATTTTTGGGACAGACTGAATGAGATCAAACTTCCTGGAAGAAAAGGTACAAATTGATCGACAAAAGCGATAGAGTTTACCTTGGCAGGGTGTTAGCACTTCTAGAAGCCCATTTCTTGAGAACAACAGGAGGAACCCCATCAGGCCCATATGCCCTGTTAGTATTGAGGCAAGTGATGACGAAACTACCTCGGTTGAAGAAATTTTAATGTCAGCCATGAGGAAGTCAGAGTGGGGAAGTGATGGTTGAACAGCACTGGAATCATCTATGGGGGAAATGGAGGAGAAAGTCTGAGCAAAGACATCTACTTTATCAGCAGAAGAATTAGCTACAAACCATTACAGTGGAAAAGAGAAGGGATGGATGATGAGGTTAAGTTGTCAGAAAGTTTTTTTTTGGCAAGATGCCAGAAGGAATGGAAGAATTAAACTTGGAGAGTTCAGAGCATTAAGTACGGATGAAATTAGTTTTAGCAAAACGAAGAACAGACTTAGCATGATTCCGGGCAGAAACATGAAAGGGATGAGGGTCAGGGTTGGGTGGGCTCTGGTACTTTTGTAGGCCTGCTCCTTATTGTGGACAGCATTAGATCAACCGTTATAAACCAAAGTTTCTTTGCATTAATCAAAGGATATGAGAATGTATGCTTTCATGCCAGAGAGAATAGCCTTCATAATAAGAATGGCACACTCAGATGGCTCTCGGCCATGGAAGCAATAATCATTCGAAGGAAAATCAAAGAAGTACTGCCTGAGGGCCTCCTAATCAGCGGCTCCAAAGTGCCACAACCGACGTTACTTTGTAGGGTCCATAGGCCGTGCTGGAGCGACACGTGAAGATGATTAGGCTGTGTTTAGAGGTACCCAACGAAGAGAATTAACAGTGTAAGTAGAAGGATTAGTTGTAAGGAAGTCTAGTACGTTGAAACTCTCTCCAAGGCGGTCAGGGTTATGGGTAGGGTGCTGTACAAGCTGCTCTAGGTCATTAAGTATAGAAAGGATGTAGGCTTGTTCACCAGGTCGACCAGTGCAAGGAGAGGAGAGCAAAAGGTGGTGATGAACAATGAAATCTCCTAGAATGGAGATTTCTGAGAAAGGAGAAATGGACAGGATGTGTTCCAACGCAGAAGTATGATACTCGAAGAATTTTTCATAGTCAGTAGAATTAGCAGATAAGTACACAGCACAAGTATATTTAGCCAGAGAATGACAGAGAAGCCAAACCCTGGAGTCGATAATTCAGAAGACTCAAGTTCAGGAACACGAAAGCAAGACAAGTCGTTGTGCACATACTGTATATACAAAATCATCCTTTGGCTTTGAAATGAGTATAGGAAAACTACGAGGATACAGAGAAGGGTTTGTCTCCAGTTTCCTCAGACATCTGAGTTTCAGTTAGAAAGAGAAAGTGAAGTTTAGAGAAGGAGAGGTGGTGCTCAACAGAGAGAAAGTTAGAGGAAAGGCCGCGAATGTTGTAGAAATGAAGAAGTGAGTCAGACAGTGGTTCCAGGCATCTCGCTGGGTCGTCGCCGGGAGATGGACGGATGGTGGGGGCAATTATGGTTCACCCCCTGGGGACTCCGAGGCTTGACTATGGGAGCCATTTTGGTTGAATTTTGAATAGGACGTGTAGTGTGTAATGTGCATGTAGTTTCTTGTTGACAGTTTCAGAAATTTGTAATGGAGAGTATGCTGGCCTACTCTTTGTTTTACTGAAACATTGCAGTAGTTCAGCAAAGGGTCAGGAACTACTCCTGAGGGCTGATGAAATGGAAGCTCCAGCTCATCCTGTCATCAGTTTTCCATCCACCA
This sequence comes from Coenobita brevimanus, assembly GCF_032717465.1. NCBI lineage: Eukaryota > Metazoa > Arthropoda > Malacostraca > Decapoda > Coenobitidae > Coenobita > Coenobita brevimanus. The sequence continues at coordinate 26,317,082 of NC_137011.1, read as the reverse complement.
TGGGAGTACTGCTCTGCTCGACTGGTGTGTGTGTATGTGTGTGTGTGTGTGTGTGTGTGTGTGTGTGTGTGTGTGTGTGTGTGTGTGTGTGTGTGTGTGTGTGTGTGTGTGTGTGTGTGTGTGTGTTCTTACCTAATTGTTCTTACCTAATTGTATCTTTACAGGAATAAGTCAAGCTCGTACTGTTCCGTGCATGAAACCATTTTTATCCTACATATCCTTAAATTTGTGAATAGTTTTGGCACACACTACTTCATTCGCTAGCGTATTCCACTGATCAATTGCCCAATTTGGGAAACTGAATTTCTTTACGTCTTTATCGCCTCTCTCTTTATGTAGTTTTTTGCAGAGTCCTCTTGCTGATGCTTCTCAATGGGTTATATATTCATTTATATGTATCTTCCCTTCCCTTGAGGTGCTTTTATATAACATAATCACGTCACCTTTTTTCCTTCTCTCCTGTAGTGATGGTAGATTCAGTTTTTCTAATCTTTCTTCGTAACTTAAAATCCCTTAAGCTTGATACCCATCTTGTAGCTGCCCTTTGTACTTTTTCAATTTTATCTATGTGTTCCTTGAAATGAGGATTCCATACTACTGATGCATATCCCAGGGTTGGTCTGATGAATGATGTTATTATCTTTTTCGGCATGTCTTCATTTATATATGTGAATGCTATTCTCATATTAGCAAGCAATGTATACATGTTTCGTACCTTCTCAATGATATGGCCATCTGGAGATAGTCTGTTATTGATAATTATTCCTATGTCCTTCTCTTTCTGATATGTGTAGGGTTGTTCTTCCTAACTTATAATCCCAATATGGTCTTTTCTCACTTTTACCAAATTTAATTACATGACACTTGTCAAAATTGAATTCCATTTGCTATTTATTGCTCCATTCATAAAGCTTGTTTAATTCCTGCTGCAGCTCTGCAAGAATCTGTATTAGTAATTTTCCTTTTAATTTTTGCATTATCCGGAAACATATTTAGATAGCTTCCATTTACGGTGTTACTGTCTATGTCACTTATAAATACTAAAAACATAATTGGTGCAAGCACCGAGCCCTGTGGCACTCCACTGGTCACTTCCTTCCATGATGAGTAAATTCCCCTTAATATTGCTCTCATTTCCCTTTTTCTAAAAAAAATCCTGCATCCAACAATAAAGATTCCCTTGAATACCTCCATGATGGTACAGTTTCCATAAAAGTCTTTGGTGTGGTACTCTGTCAAATGCTTTCTTAAAATCTAAGTAGATATTGTCAACCCATCCTTCTCTTTTTTTGTAATGTTTCCTTAACTCTATCGTAGTCGCTTAATAGATTAGTAACACATGTTTTTCTCTTTCTAAAACCAAACTACCTCTCTGTTATCATACTGTGTTCTTCTAGATGTTTTACCCAAACTATCCTTATCAGCTTTTTTAGTATCTTACAACACTGGTCAATGATACTGGTCGGTAGTTGTGTGGATTATGCCTATTCCCTATCATGAACAGGAAAACAATGTTTGCTTTCTTCCAAATATCAGGTCGTTTACCCTGACATAAGGATTCCTTGAATATTAAAGATAATGGTCTGCTTAACTCTTCCGCACATTCATGTAGCACCCAACCTGAAATTCCGTCAGGACCATTGTGTGTGTGTGTGTGTGTTTGTGTGTGTGTGTGTGTGTGTGTGTGTGTGTGTGTGTGTGTGTGTATGTGTTCTTACCTAATTGTATCTTTTATAGAAATGAGTTAAGCTCGTACTATCCCTTGTTTTAAACCATTTTCATCATACATCTCCTTAAATTTATGAATTGTTTTGGCACACACCATTTCATTCTGTAGTGCATTCCACTGATCAATTGTCCTGTTTGGAAAACTAATTTTCCTTACTTCGTTATCACCTCTTTTTTTATGCATTTTTTTTTTAAATCAGTGTCCTCTTCCTGATCCTTCCCCATAGGTAATATATTCATTTGTCTCTATTTTCTCCTTCCATGATATGCATTATATAGCATAATCATGTCTCCTCTTTTCCTTCTCTCCTGTTGTGTTGGCAGATTGGAGCCGCGGACTGGGAGGCCCTCAGGCAGTACTTCTTTGATTTTCCATGGAATGATTATTACTTCCATGGCCGTGAGCCATCTGAGTGTGCCTTGCGCATTACGGAGGTTATTCTCTCGGGCATGGAATCATACATTCCTTTCTCATATCCTTTGACTAACGCAAGAAAGCCTTGGTTTAATCACGCTTGTTCTAATGCTGTCCGCAACAAGGAGAAGGCCTACAAAATGTACCGGAGCCAACCCACCCCTGAATCACATCATCTTTACGTTTCTGCCCGGAATCGTGCTAAGTCTGTTCTTCGCTCTACTAAAAATAATTTCATCCATACTAAATGCTCTCAACTCTCCAACTCGAATTCTTCCCGCTCCTTCTGGCACCTTGCCAAAAATCTTTCTAACAACTTTACCTCATCATCCTTCCCTCCTCTTTTCTACTCTGATGGTTCTGTAGCTATTTCTTCTACTGATAAAGCAGATCTCTTCGCACAGACTTTCTCCTCCAATTCCACCTTAGACGATTCCGGTGCTGTTCCTCCATCACTTCCCCCCTCTGACTTCCTCATGGCTGACATTAAAATATCTTCATTGGATGTATTTTCTGCCATCACTGGCCTCAGTACTAACAAGGCATATGGGCCTGATGGGGTCCCTCCTGTTGTTCTCAAGAACTGTGCTTCTGTGCTTACACCCTGCCTAGGCAAACTGTTTCGCCTTTGTCTGTCAACTTGTACCTTTCCTTCTTGCTGGAAGTTTGCTCTCATTCAGCCAGTCCCAAAGAAGGGTGACCACTCCCAACCCTCCAACTATCGTCCAATTGCTTTAACGTCCTGTATTTCAAAAGCTTTCGAGTCACTTCTTAATAGAAAAATTTTAAGGCATCTTTCCTATCACAACCTTCTTTCCGATCGTCAGTATGGGTTCTGTCAGGGACGCTCCACTGGCGATCTTCTCACCTACCTTTCAGACTCCTGGTCATCCTCCTTTCGGGACTTTGGCAAAAGCTTTGCCATTGCACTTGACATCTCAAAGGCTTTCGATCGAGTCTGGCATAAATCTTTAATTTCCAAACTGCCCTCCTACGGTTTCTATCCTTCTATCTGTGCCTTCACCGCTAGCTTCCTTTCTGGTCGTTTTATAGCCGCTGTTGTAGACGGCCATCGTTCTTCTCCTAGATCTATCAACAGTGGTGTTCCTCAGGGCTCTGTCCTATCACCAACTCTCTTCCTTTTATTCATCAATGATCTTCTAAGCTGTACATCTAACCCTATCCACTCATACGCTGATGACTCCACCCTTCACCTTTCCATTCGGTTCCCGCAACGCCCATCTCAACAGTTACTTCAACAAACAAGGGATGAGGCTATGGCACACCTAATGTCTGACTTGGCTCGTATCTCTGACTGGGGTAAAAATAATATGGTTGTCTTTAATGCATCTAAGACTCAGTTCTTACACCTATCAACCCGACAAAATCTTCCACAGGTATACCCACTAATGTTTAATAATATTCAGCTTAATCCTGCATCATCCTTGAACATGCTTGGGGTTTCATTTACTCGGGACTTATATTGGAAAGATCATATTACATCTCTTGTAAAATCTGCTTCCAAGAGATTGGGTGTGCTAAGCCGACTCCGCTCTTTCTTTACCCCTGCACAATTGTTGACTCTATACAGGGGTTTTATCCGCCCCTGTGTGGAGTACAACTCTCATGTGTGGGGAGGCTCCCCACATACAGCTCTTCTCAATAGGGTGGAGTCAAAGGCTTTTCGTCTCATTCTCTCTCCTCCTCTTACTGACTCCCTTCAACCTGTGTCTCTTCGCTGCACTGTTGCATCTTTATCTCTTTTCTATCGCTACTTTAATGGTCACTGCTCCTCTGAACTGTCTGCTTGCATTCCTCCACCTCTACGACGGGCGCGTAGCACCCGTCTGGCAGCAAACTCTCATCCCTTTTCTGTCCAACTCTCTAATGCAAGAGTTAACCGTTACTCCCAGTCTTTCATTTATGCAACAGGTCAGCTCTGGAACTGTCTCCCTCTGTCTGTATTTCCTGCTGCCTATGATCTCCAGTCTTTCAAACGCAGTGTGTCCAGGCATCTCAAAATGATCGGATCTTGAATTTGGCTCTCTATTGTATTTTGTTTTTCTCTTGGAGGGAACTGTTACTGCGGGCTCATGGCCTTTGGTTCCTTCTTCCTCGCATAAAAAAAAAAAATCAGTTTTTCTAGTCTTTCTTCGTAGCTTAGATCCCTTAAGTTTGGTACCTATCTTGTAGCAGCTTTTTGAACTTTTTCAGTCTTGTGTGTTTTTTGAGATGAGGATTTCAGACTACTGATGCATACTCCAGGGTTGGTCTGATGAATGATGTTATTATCTTTCACAGTATGTCATCATTTATGTATATGAGTGCTATTTTCATATTTGCAAGCAGTGTATACATGTTGCGTACCTTCTTACTGATGCGGTCAGCCGGAAACAGTCTGTTATTGATAATCACACCTAAGTCCTTCTCTGTTTCTGATATGTGTAGGGTTTTACTTCCTAACTTATAATCCCAATCTTGTCTTTTCCCACTTTTACCAAACTTGATTACATGACACTTGTCCACATTGAATTCCATTTGCTATGAATTACTCCATTCATGAAGTTTATTTCCTCTTGTAGCTCTTTACAAGACTCTGTGTTAGTAATTCTCCTTTGTAATTTTGCATCATCAGCAAACATGTGTTAGATAGCTTTCATTTCCAGTGTTACTATCTGTGTCATTTATATACATTAAACACATAATTGGTGCCAACACTGAGCCCTGTGGAACTCTGCTAGTCACTTCCCTCCATGGTTAGAAATTTCCACTTAGTACTGTCTTCATATCTCGTTTTCTGAGAAAATCTTGCATCCAACAGTACAATTTCCCTCGGGTTACCCGTTGATGATACAGGTTCCATAAAAGTCTTTGGTGCTGTACTCTGTCAAATGCTTTCTTGAAATCTAAATAGATACTGTCCACCCACCCGTCTCTTTCGTGTAATGTTTCTGCAACTCTGTCATAGTAACTTAATAGATTAGTAACACATGATTTTCCCTTTCTGAAACCAAATTGCCTTTCTGTTATCATTTTGTGTTCTTCTGGATGGTTTACCCAAAGTTTTAATATCAGCTTTTCTAGTATCTTACTTACTGTACAACACTGGTTAGTGATACTGGTCAGTAGTTGAGTGGATTTTGTCCATTCCCCTTCTTGAATACGGGAATAATGTTTACTTTCTTCCAAATATCAGGAAAGATTCCTTGAATATTAAAGATAATGGGAGAAAATTGGACCCAGGTTCAAAACCCCGCTGGGGCAGGGAACAGTTTAAGGATTTGAATTTCATAAAGTAGAATATACTGGCCTACCAGAAGACCCGCCGACATGTCGTAAAAATACCCCTGCTAATACCAACACACCAGTCCTGTATGAGACAGCCCTAGCATGTATTCAGTATGGACGGTGGGTGTTAGCGCCGAAGTGGTGACATGCAGAGGTGTATGGTATGTAGGAGGACTACGGGGCCTTGGGAGCAGGCTGTGAAGCCTATGCCCAGAGTTGGACACATAAAAAAAAAAAAAATCTTTTGCACATTCATGTAGCATCAAGGAAGAAATTTCGTCAGGACCATTTGCTTTTCCTTTGTCTAATTTACTTAACTCCCTCTGTATTTCTTTTTCTGATATTTGTATATGTCAATATGTCTGGGCATACATGTTCCATATCATCCCTCTCAAAATTATTTTCTTTGTAAAAACTGATTGGAAATTCTCATTTAGTGTTTCATAAATGTCTTTCTCTTGTGTATAGAGGATCCTTTCATCCGTAACGGATTGTATTTTACCTTTTTACCTTGGTTTTGCTTCGGATATACTGTAGCTGTAAAATAGCTTCGGTTGATCACTACTTTTGTTTATGGTGTCTTCCTCAAACTGTTTTTGGGTTTCTCTCCATATTCTTGTATATTCGTTTCTTGCCTGTTTTTAGTTTCTATATGCCCTCTCGTTATTGTGTCTGTATCTGTTCTACAACAAGTCTCTTTTTTTCTTTATTTTTTTTATAATCTTTATTAAACCATTTTTTTTTTTCATTTCTGCTTCTTTGTGCTGAGGGATGTAATTTTGGACTCCTATTTCATAAAGTTCACAGAATTTTCTATATAAAAACATTTAAATCTTGTCCTCTAATCTCTTTTTCCCAATCTGTTTCTACGAAGTATTTCTTTAGGTCATGACACTTGCCTTTTTTGTAATTAAGGCTCTTTTGTAACTTTCATTACTGTTAACTATGTCATATGGATTCATGAAGCTGCAATTTAATACTGCATGGTCGCTTTTGCCGAATGGAGGATGATACATAATATTGTCGATATCATTTTATTCCCTAGTAAATATAAGATCTAGTACTGATGGTACATCAAGTCCTCTTTTTCTGGTGCTTTCTATTACATGTTGCGTTAGGAAAAACTCCTGCACAAGGTCCAGGAGCTTTTGGTCCCAGCAGCTTTCCTGGCTGTTTATATCTACAGTAGTCCAATTTATATTTGTATTGAAATCTCCAGTTAATATAATTTTTCAGATTTCTTCTCCATTCTATGTAGTAATGCTCTTAAACTTTGAATTGTACTCTCTGCCAGGTCTTCATATTCGCCTTATTCCCAGGAGTTTGATCTGGGTGGCATGTATAAATTTGCCACAGTTACTTATTCAGATGTATCAATCTCTTTTGCAATCAGTTCTGCTTGTGAGGGTATATCTAGCTCTATTTCTTTGACTTGCATATTTTTCTTTGATGATCTTATAATTCCCCTCTTATCCATATATTGTATTCCTCTAGTTTTAGCGTATCGCTTGATATCCTTCGTGTTAATTTTGTTTCACTTAGGCAGATATGTGGTTCCTTTTCTTTGATATAATCATTCCTCTGTAATAATTTAGATACCATTCCATTTACATTAGAGTACATCAAATAAGCATCTTGTTTACATACTTGTCATGACTTGGGTCTACTACATTGCTGCTTTATATTCCCTCCTGTTTATGTACTTTCGTACCTGCAATCCAATTACTTTGTACAAAAATGTGTTCTCTTCCTCTGATCTTCCCTCGTTCTTTGTTTTTGCTCCCTCCCTCTTCTCTTTTAGTAATCCCAGTTCCCCTTGAGTCAGGCATCTTTTTATCCATGCAATTTTAAATTCCTTTTTTCCATAAGTTTCTTTGCATTTTTTTTTATATCTCCTCTACAGTGTTTACACTCTGGAAGGATACTTTCAGGGGCCTTGATTTACTTCTCTCATATTTCCCTAACCTTTTGTGTTCCTCTGTGTCTTTACTACAGATTTCCCGATACTTCCTTCAATATGCTCATTACATTTGCCATCTCCTCTTTGTCTCTCGAAATCTTGTTTTATTTTTTCTTCCTACTGTATACCAGTGATTATTATAGATTTGCTGATGTCTGCTGAATCTTTGACCAATTTTGGATTGTTTTTAATTATTTTCTTCACTTCCTTTTTAATGTTATTTTCTTCAACTCTTGTTGTTAAGTCTTTCTTTACTTTCACCATTTCCGCATACATGGTTTTGACATAATCACTGTTGTGATCTATCAGAGTGCTTGCCTGCCTTATTGTCTCTGTATCATTTCTGAACTAGTTGACAACTGTTCTTGCCATTTCACTAATCCTCCTTCTAAGTGAACCCACCTCAACTGACAGCTCATCTGTTGTTGTGTCTTTCTTGTTAACTTCTTTTACTTATTTTTCATTTTCCTCCTTCTGCATGTGCAGTTGCTTCTAAATTTAATCTATTTCACTTTGAAATGCCTTCCTTAATCCGTGTACCCGTTCCACCAGCTTATTGTTCGTCTCCATTTCAACCAGTTCCTGGTAGAAATCATCATCCTGCTTTCTACCTTTATCCTCTTTCTTAGCTCCTTCCAAATTTGCATTACTAAAGATGGTGGTAATCTTGCGATACTAAGTGAAAGATTCTACTTACAGTTTTGCATTACTTGGTGTCCCGCTGCAGACTAAACACTAAACAGCAGAATTAGTTTGCTCAAAGCATTCCTGCACTGCTTTGTTGTATTCTGTTATTTGAACAACACTTTTACTTAAATTTCCTCTTTTATATTAGAACATCATTCAGTTTAACCTAGTGCAGAGTTTGACTCATATAAAGATACTATTTAGGTATGGCCAGTTTGTAGCCAAGACTGGGCAAGCGTGGAGTGATGTGTGGTATGTTCTGCCTCTCACGTCTCAAGTGTGTGTGTGTGTGTGTGTGTGTGTGTGTGTGTGTATAACACCGATTTTCTGACACCCTTCGTTCCAGAGCGGAGACTGACGGACTGTTCTCCCGAACCAATGGAGACTGGTCTACATATGTCACATATCAGGAGTGGCCAACGGAGTTGATGTATAAAAATTTAGTAATATATATCTGCCCCACCATCCATCAGTGTAATCATATATTCTAATTAAGTTCTCTTTGGGACAACTGAGCTTGGTTCAATTATCATGCAGCCCGAGAAGTCCACTCCATCACTCCAAAACCATTCCGTCATCATTCGGTGATGCTCATTACTCTCAGTATTTTTCATAGCTTTTCTTATGCTCATTTTCTTCTTCGAGTCACTCTGCGCAAAATTTTAAAAATATTTTCCCTTTGCTTTTTTTTTTTTTTTAATCATTATCACTTGACAAATCACTACCATGTCTTTCACACAACTGCCTCATGGGAACACCATGGTCCATTTTTTTTTTTTTTTGTGCCATTATAAAAATGTTTTACACTATTCAATCCCCTCAAACCGCCGTTAATACACCGTTCTAACGAGATGGTATACGTAATGTTACGGGCAGCCAGCAATGTATCGGTTACTATGGAGACGGTGTGCACAGCTAAACAACCACAAAACGTAATAACGCTTTAAGGACTCCACACTTACGTATAAAATGCCTCAGTAGATACCAGTGATGGAAATAAGCTCTTGATTATTCTGTGGTAGTTGTTCAGAATAAAGTGAAGTGGTGATAAAGCATTTAAGGGTAAACAACTAAACGAACAAAAATGTTTCGACTTTATAAGATCAGAAACAGATGGTTAAGAATGGTTAATTGTGAGATTTGGCATTCACAGAAAAAATACATTGATAACAATGCTGGCTTACAACGTCGTTAGGAGATATAATTATGAGAGAAGGTTTGCCTGGTTCACAATCATCAGTAACAGAAACGGTGTAAAGGTTTCTGATCCAGTTCTTCCTGTCTTTTTCAGGTTTATTATTAACGTTCTAGGCAAAAAAAAAAAAGGGGGGGGGATGAAAAATGTGAACCCTGAACCAAATAACAATTATTCCCATTTAAGACTCTTTGGTAATTGAGAGCATTTCGTCATTGCCATAATTTGCCAGACCAATTAACCATGATTAGATAGGTCTGACTGTATTAGAACAGACTGATATTTACGCTTGGCACCACCACAGACACTTGCCTCTCGCTTAGAAGCAATAGCTAGGATTAAATGTAAATAAAACATGCCTTCCCTCGTGCTACACGGGCATCTGGTAGCGCTCATGACTGGAATGTCACTCAACCATACTGCAGAACTTCTGCCTATCAGAATTCTTTTATTCCCCGAACTGCATCTCTCTGGAACTCGCTTCCCCAGAGTTGTTTTCCTCCAAATTTCAACCCACAGCTGTTCAAGTCTAACTGTTACAGATATTTTATGAACAGAGGACACCAGTAATCTGGTGTATGGATTATTTTTTTTTTTACCTATTTGTTTTTCCTTCCTCCGTTCTGTTATTTAGAAAAAAAAAAAAATGCTAAGAATAACGCAAAATTTATGGTTCACCACCAAAAGATGCATTGAAGGCAATCAAGGTGAGCATGCACTACATTCAATGTCATCTGTGGCCGCCTAGTAAACTAGTCTGGTGGGTGCGGGAATTTCAAGTGCTATCTGGAAATTTTGTCCAAATTAAAAGAGGTGCAAGAAAATCCAGTGCCAAAATGCCAGAAAACTGGTGTTGTATATCTATATGTATATCTGTATTTATATATCTTTACCTATCTATCTATCCATCTATCTGTATAAATTTATTTTTCATTCTCGTCACACTACCTAAGATTTCTTTGTAGATTTTGAGAAGGGATAGCGCTACAAAGAGGAAAAGTAACTTCAAGACCTACTGTCAGCCTCTCCCCCATCTGGAACTGGAAATCCGAGGGTTTTTGCACTATCATCAATTTCACTTCTACTAGTTTTCATTACTCGGTTTAGAAACTGAAGTACCACAATATTACCAAATGTTTCTGTACAGTTTTTCGTTTTCCCAGTGCCTCACCAGAACACAGCATATTTGATTCGATGTCTACACATTAATCAACCTTTGCCTCTCATTTGCCCCTGAATTTTTGATGTTGGATGATTTTAATATTCATGATTCAGAGTGGTTATTGCATTCAGCCAGGAATGACAATACTGGTCCTGAAAGTTATCTGTTTGTAAGAACATTTAATTTTACAAAACTGGTAAATCAATCCACTGTATTACCAAACAATCCAGCCGATAGTGCTTCTCTCATGAATGTATTCCTCATAACCCAGATCAACAGAAGACTGAAGTACTCTCAAAACCTGGATCATATAACCAGTCTCATCAAAGGTTTAATTATTAATTAGTAGTCCCACACCTCTCCAATGAACCATTCAATGTGGCCAGATTGTATTGTGATAGGGCAGACTGGGATGGAATTAGAAATTACATAGCTGATAATCCAAGGTAGTCGTTTTTCTCCAGCGGCATCAGTTCTACCAAGTCCCATATTAATGCCTTTATGCATAATGCTAGGTAGCTTGGAACTGTTCATACCCTGACCACAGTTTACTAAAAAATCAAACTCTCTCAAATGGTTCGACAACAAATTTGTGCCAAAGCAACCACTCAGAAATCTTTAGCATATAATTCTTACTTATAAAGTATCGTATCTCTCAGCCACTTTAAAATTGCTAGAAACCAAGGAAGAGGATTAGTAAATATCATCAAATCAAATTTTCTTCAGTACCAAGCATTCAAACTATAAAATAATCCAAATGGCAATAGAATATTTTGGTTGACTGATTGACTGACTGAAAATAGTTAAAATCTGGTGGCGCAACTGCCAGGGTCATATGCCGCCAGACAACATGGCAAATGATGCCACACATAAAATGTGCATTTTAAAAATAAAGTTAACCCATTGAAAATACCGATGATGTGATTTCGTGTCATCATAAATCCAACCATTGAGATTCTGTTGACTCAATTCGAGTCATAGGAAATAATATATATATATATATATATATATATATATATATATATATATATATATAGATATAGATATATATATAGATATATATATAGATATATATATATTTCGCATGTTTTCCAGCTCCTACCTGGTCTTGTTCCACATACACTATCCTGTTTATCCTTTTCCAAATATTTGTTTTTACAGTGATGAGTACATCAGATAGTATGCATAATAAATTGGTTTTTACCATGAATAGCATCGGTATTACTAGCATGGATATTTGTCAGCATGACAGCTAGAGCTCTCACTTTTCTCCGTGAAAACTAAAATACATTGCCATAATCTATATATCAATAGAAAGGGAATTTACTGTAGACTGACACGGTCCTATCAAATTTCATCTAACTCTAATACTTTTTTTTTTTTTTTTACAAATATTTGTCTAAAGAAGGGTGTGCAATTTTTCTTTTTCGGCTAACTTCTGCTCATCCTATTGGCCTTTTAGCTCTTGTATTTACCTTTTTCAATCATACTGTGATAAAGAGCAACTATTCTGCTTTAAAATGGTACCACATTCATTAGGCTACCACAAAACTTAGTGTACAGTGGCCAGTTAAGTACAAATATTGCTGTTTGATGGCGTGCACTATGTGAGCCTGGCTGAATCTGGCACAGACACAATCGGTGGAGGGCCAAAAATCTCAAAGGGTTAATACCCATTATTTGAAATAAAACACGAAAAATAGAAGAATAGTTTATAAAATACCAATTACTTACAAATGTTGAAGGAGGCCCTCCTCCTGAAGAAAACTAAAAACATCAGTAGCACCATCAGCCCCCTTATGCCTACGGAGGAATCTTTGACGTAGGTCCCCCAGACTTGGACACTCGACAAGCAAGTGACAGGCAGTAAGGGGAACAAGGCAATCATCACAGTACGGCTGAGTCCCACCACTCATCAAGAACCCATGTGTAAGCCGAGAGTGCCCAATGTGAAGCCTGGTAAGAGCCACCTCCAATCACCGTGGCATGGAGGGGAGAACCCTTGGCACAGTCACTCTCTGAAAAGTATCTTTTAGCTTATTATGAGCAACACCATCCCACTCCCTCTGCCAACACATACGAATCATGTATCGCAAGTAAGGTGTTACATCAGAAGCGGGAACCGGGTAATCGGTAGGTGGCCGTCGAGATGATGCAGCTTTATCTAGAGTATCTGCCTTCTCATTGCTCATCACACCAACATATGCAGGAACCTAACAGAAATCTACACAATGGCCATGATGACCAAGAAAAAAAGGCCATTCTAAAATCGATAAAACCAGTGGATGGGATGCATTAAAAGACTCCAGTGCAAAAACAGCACTATGTGAGTCACTTAAAATCACAAAAGCAGAGTGGAGGAGAGTAAAAATAATTTGGGGAGCAAATAAAATTGCAGTCAGTTCCGCCGTATACACTGAAGCAACACCACGAAGACTACCCCCTTTCTGAAGAAAGGTAAGACAGCACCAAAGCCTACTCCCGTATCAGTCTTAGATCCATCAGTATAGATTGAGACAGAACCCTCATGACTGGAGGAATGCTCTAAAAAGAGAGAGAGGAACACCTGAGAGGGAAATAAGCCCTTTTTTCCAACAATGGACCTACAGAATGTTACACGAGGTAGTAGCCAGATTCCCACCCTCGGGATCTGCTGTGGACAGACTGCCAGTCTTGGAACAGAGAGGGCTAACATAACAGACTGGACACTGTAACCAAAGGGCTTCGGGAAACTAGGACGAGAGTCATAGACAGATGAATGGGAATCCTGGGAAACAATGGCACAAGAAACAGAGTCTGGAAGGTGGTGAAGATGATATCAACATCTCATCATCAATGACTGGTGACGCAAATGCAAAGCCAAAGGGAGGGCATCAGCATCCACCAACAAACCCAAAATAGGGGATGACCTGAATGCCCCAGTTGTCAATCGTACACCAGCATGATGCACAGTATCCAATATTCGGAGACGGGCATTGGTTGTGAGAAGTAGACTTCATACCCATATTAAAATCTTGACAGGATAAGAGATCTATGCAAGAGGAGAAGGGTCTGACCATCAGTACCCCAAGAACTATGTCCCAAAATCCTTAGAAGATTCAAAGCCTTTATACAAGTTGCCTTCACAAAACGAATATAAGGAACCCAGGTTAGTCACCTATCAAACAGAAGACCCCCAAACCGAGTTTCTTTCATACATGATATCCTTCAACCATAAAGATACAAGTCAGGGTCTGGGAGAACCCCCCCGAAGACGACAGAAATGCATAGCCACGGTCTTTTGTAAAGAAAAACGGAAGTCACGAGACTTAGCCCACTCTGAAATTCTATTAAGAGAGAGTTGCAACTTCCCCTACCAGAGACATTGTAGATGCAGTGAAGGAAATTAAGAGGTCATCTACATATAACTAGCCTCGCACACCAGTGGAAATACACTTATTACACCGTTGATGACCAAGCAAAGAGAATAACGCTAAGGATACTCCCTTGTGGTACTCCATCTTTAAGTGCATGAGCATTAGAAAGCAATCCTCCCACTCGAACCCTTAAAAAACTATTAGATAAAAACTGCTGAATAAAAATAGGCAAGCGCCCACGAAGACCAAACTCATGAAGTGATAGTGAAACGCCATGACGCCAGACAGTGACATATGCCTCCTCCAGATCAAAGACGACAGCACCTTGGTGTTGGTTAGTGGAGAAAACCTCACAGACAGAAGATTCCAAAGACAGTAGGGCATAAGTGGTAGATCGCATTTTACAAAAACCATACTGGACTGGTGATAAGTAATTGCCCCTCTTCAAATACCACACGAGCTGGCCATTTATCATCTTCTGCAGCACTTTGCAAACACAAGAGGTCATAGAGATGGGACGATAATTTGCTGCCTGCAGATGATCCTTTCCAGGCTTATGAATGGGGATAACTACAGCAACACCTCAAGAAGATGGAAACTCGTCATTACACGAAATTCTATTGTATAGCACCAGTAAAAGGAAAAGGATTCATCAGACATATGACGTAAAAAGACATATGACGTAAAAAGACATATGGAATATCATCAAATCCAAGAGACGAATCATGACACAGTGACAAAGCTGCCCAAAGCTCAGAAACAGAAAATTGGACATTGTAAGACTCTCCCTCAGAAGATATGCAACAGAGGCTACAGAATTATAATATTTTGGTTAGTTCTCAACTCTTTCAGTAACAAACTAAGCAAGTCATCACCCATTTCTCCACTAAATTGTTCCGACAGAAACACCTCAAATAAATTATCCTCATGGAAAAGCTAATTTCTTTGCCTGTACGTTTGCCAGAAATTCTACCTTTGAGTTCCTGTATTAGAACTTGACTTCCCTTAAATTTCTTCACTAAAGAAACATACAACACATGTGATATCAGTCTCTGACAATTTACCAACCAACAAATTTCCATCTCCAAAAAAATTAGTCCCATAGTTTTGAAAAAGTGTTCATTAGAAGCTGCTCCTGTTGAAGCTTAATTATTCATACTATGCATTCTGCAAGTACGATTTAATTCTCAAGCTTTTCGAAAGTAGGAAACATCCACCTAATGTCAATAATAAAATAAAAAGTTGCCCTGATCCTTCTGATTGCTGACCAGTAGCTATCACATCTACTGGTAAATTATTTGAGATTGTCGTAAATAAGCACACTGTTAACCTTTAATTAATTAGTGGCAGACAATATGGTTTTCGCCACAAAAGATCCACTGTTAATATAGTCAGTCTTATTACTGAAATAATCCATCAGTCAACTGACCAACATGGAGAAAGCCATATTCTAGCCCTTGATAATTATGAAGCTTTCGATAGTGTGTGGCTCCGTTCCCCTATATTCAAACTTCCATGCTGGGACCTTTCATCTTTTGTTCAACTGTTCTCATTTCTCTGTAACAAAGAGATAAGTGTAAAGACAGAAGATTATGTATTCTAATATCGACGCAGTTATGGTGGTGTGCTACTGGCGTCAATCCTAACTACAACCCTGTTCCTCATTCATATTAATGATCTCTTTTCTGTCGTCCACAATCCGATTCACACACATGCAGATGATTCAGCACTTTAAAGTTCCTTTCAGAGTCTGATATCTTTTAACTCCAAACTCAGCACAGCAATCTCGATAAATCAAGACTCATCCAAGATCACTGAATGGGAACAATTACTGTAATACCTTCTCATTTAATGCACAGAACACCAAATATATCCAGTTTACTAAGTGACAGATATTGCCTAATTCTTGTATTATTTTCAGTGCTACCGATATTCCTAACTCTAACAGCGTTTAATTTCTTTTGTTTTGCTTAACAGCACTCTCAGTTGGACCTCTCACGTTAGATCACTTACTAAAACTGACTCAATCAACAGCCAAAATGGTTCTGACATATTCTCACCTGTTTAATTTGTTACCCACACCTTAAATTTGGCTATCACATAACCATGACATACTACATCATAAGTGAGGGAAAATTCCATGACACTTGCAAATTCGTCAAGTAAATGTCAGTAAGTCTATATAATGTTACAAAAATAATATACTTAGTCTTTAATTTAGATCAGATACTAAGCACAAGCCGAGATATATATATATATATATATATATATATATATATATATATATATATATATATATATATATATATATATATATATATATATATATATATATTTATATATACAAAACATTGTTACATGAACTTTGCACATTAGTAGTGCCTCTGCATTTTGCGTTTGTAGGAGCAATTACTCTCAAGTTGTAAAGTCCAACAATAGTCACTCATCATGTCTGGATTGGCTTTGATATTGGCTACCCATTATGACAATTTCGTGGTGAAACCTTTTGCCATGTTCATCACTGACATTGTCAAGAATAAATAAAAGTCCAAATGAGAATGTGTGGGGTGAAGAGAAGACGGAAGGGGGTACAAGGAACAGCATGGTGGAATGAAGAGGTGAGACAGGCTGTGGCACAAAAGAAGAAAGCATATAATGAATGGATGAAAAATAGGGGCATGGAAGAAGTTGAGAGGCGGAAGAGAGAGTTATATATAGAAAGGAAGAGGTGAAAAATTTGTAAGAGAGAGTAAGAAGACAGTGGATGAGGAATTTGGAAGGAATTTGAGTGTAAAGAGGAGGGACTACGAAAATGTTCCGGAAAGAGGTGAAGAAAGTAAGGCAGGTCGGCAGTGAAGGTAGTAGGAGAGTGAAAGATAAAAATGGTATATTACTAGTGGAGATGGGAGAAAAAGTGAGCAGATGGAGAGAACACTTTAAGGAACTGTGGAACATAGAGAGTGGATGTAATGCGAGTATAAGTGGCTGGGAGAAGGAGGGAGATGAGAAGACAGGAAATCAGTAGGATAGAAGTTGTGGAAGCAATGAAGAAAGTCAAATTGGGGAAAGCCGCAGGAATTGATGGAATGTGTGGTGAAATGCTGAAGCATGGGGGAGAGATAGTAGCAGAATGGATGTAGAAGATGTGCAGATTGGCCTAGGAAGGTAGAGTCCCGGAGGATTGGAAGTCAGGTATAATTATTCCCTTGTACAAAGGAAAAGGGGAAAAAGAAGTGTGTGGTAATCAAAGGGGCATTTGTCTTCTTGGTGTAATAGGAAAACTGTATGGTAGGATACTTATTGACAGAGTTAGGGAAATAACAGAGGAATTAGTTGGTGAAGAACAGGGAGGCTTTAGGAAGGGAAGAGGTTGTGTAGATCAGATATTAATTTTTAGATCTTTAGTGGAAACGTTTCTAGAGAATGGAAAGAAGTTGTATGCGGCTTTCAAGGATTTGGAGAAAGCATATGACAGGGTGGATAGACAAGGATTGTGGAAAGTATTCAGAATATATGGAGTAGATGGAACGTTGTTGAATGCTGTGAAGAGTATGTATGATGGTGCTAAGGCTGCAGTGCGTGTGGATGGTGAACTAAGTGAATTTTTCTATTTGAAGGTTGGGTTGAAACAGGGATGTGTCGTGTCTCCATGGTTGTTCAATCTGTACATGGATGGGGTAATAAAAGAGATACAAGGCAGAGCAGTGGATGTTGGAGTGGCCCTAGTGAGAAAGGGTAGTGTTTGGAAACTCCCTGTACTGTTGTTTGCAGATGACACTGTGTTATTAAGTGAACACGAAGGGGAGCTGCAAAGCTTGGTGGATGAGTTTGGGAGAGTGTGTAAGAAACGGAAACTAAAGGTGAATGCAGGGAAGAGTAAAGTGATGGTCTTTGAGAGAGGTGAAGTCAGTGAATGTACAGTGAGGTTGGATGGTGAAGAAATGGAAAATGTGAGTACATTTAAGTACTTGGGGAGTGTGATGAGTAGGGATGGAAGTTTGAAGGGTGACATGCTGGAAAGGGTACAACAAGGAAGGAAGATTGCTGGTTCCTTAAAAGCAATGATAAGAAACAGGGAAGTGAGCATGTAAGTGAAAAAGTTACTACTTGACAGTATTGTGATACCAACTCTAACGTATGGAAGTGAAGCTTGGACGTTGTTGGAAGACACAAATCAAGAGTGAGAGCAGTGGTAATGAGTTATTTGAGAGGAGCCTGTGGGGTCACATGGAGAGACAGGCTGACAAACGAGGATATAAAGGAGCGTTGTGGTGTGGATGTGGATGTGATAGGAAGCGTTAGAAGGAACACACTGAGGCATGTGGAGAGGATGGAGAGTGAGAGACTGACGAGGAGAGTGTATGTTAGTGAGGTGGAGGGGGTGGTCGAGGATGAGTTGGAGGGATGGAGTGGAGAGGTATATTCGAGAGGGGGGTGTGAGTTGGGAGCAGGGTAGTGAAATGGCGGGAGACAGGGCGACGTGGATGCGATTTGTTTGTGGCCACCCCGTATGGGAGTAGGGCGTCTGGAAATATATAGATAAATAGATAGATAGACATTCGAGCACCTAATGCATAGTAACTCCTCAACATCTTGTCCACAAGCTGCTCATAATTCGATGCTCGAAAATTTCATAAGTAATTTTTAATAAGACGCATGAAGCTCTCCTAAGCAGCCCTTTCCAGCTCCAAAAAGCTCTTTACAAAATGCTGATCGTTGAATATAAGATGAATTTGAGGGACCATTAAAAAAAAAAAAAAAAAAAAAATGCCTTTACTCTGGCCTCAGATACATTGCCTTGGAACTTCGTTAGGAAGAAGTGGAAGCCAGCACCATCTTGATCAACGGCCTTCACAAAGTTCTTCATCAAAGTTTCAAATGAAATGGAGACAAGAATATCTTCTCAGGGTCAACAAGAGGTTTGTTAAGACACCTGAACCTTTCAGTCATATCCTTCGGTCACGCTGGACATTCCTTTTGTGTGTAATGCATAGCGTCTGCCGTGCTGTCCCACGAACAGAAAAAACACGTGTGCTTTGTGTAACCTTCCTGAAGTCCTAGAAGCAAGCAGATTACTTTCAGGTCCCCACACATGCTCCATTGACGTGTTTTGTAGCCAGTAGCGGTCAACAGAATACTCATAGTTTCATAACTTTCATTCTTTCCATGGGCATGCACAACTGGAACAGAAGGAAGCTAATTTTCATTATGGAGAAGGACTGCCTTCAGTGCATTCTTCCCAGAATCTATGAACAACTGCCATTTTCCTATTTGATAAGGACGAGACTTACAAAGGCGTTGCAATAACGATACAACATCACAACAGTAACAAAGGATGTCATCCATCTTGAAGTACATTGAGAGATTTTCATGTCTATGATAGAAGTTGGGGTTAAAACTCCATCTTGCAGCATATTCTATTGCTTGAGTCGAGATGCAAGGATATCATTTTTCTCCTTGGGGGAGTTAAGGTCTCTTATAAGGTCATGCAGCTGTATCTGACTGATGAGGTGTGGCTTCTTGCTCTCTAAATCTTCTTGAAAGTCGACATCCATGGAACACTTCTGCTCACTATATTCTGATTCACTCGTGGTACTTAATAGAGGATCTGGAACTGGAAGCTCAGGGCCATGGGGTGCTTGCCTTAGAGAAGGTATGTAAAGATACCTGATCTTGGACCGAGTTTTTATTGAATTCCCTTTGGTGTTAGTGAGGCAAAAGTAGCAGTCAGGATAGTGATCATTTGGTTCACACCAAACCATTGGTACAGTGAAATGCATACCTGATGGCCATTTCATGTAGTTTACACCGAGTTTGCATGCAACATGGGGTGCCCACTACTTATCTTGATTACCATCAGGACATTTTACGTAATGTTTGTAAGCACTTTTAACATTCCTTGTAATTGGTCTCTTCAGGCATTCAGGTGTAAAGAACCTGCAGATGTAGCAGAAAGAGTCTGATGCATTCATACAACTGCGGTGCTTCATTGTTTGCCAACACAGATCAAGGCACTGTAACAGTAGAGGAAAGCGGAAATGGAATAATAGCTAATAATAGATTACCATTGCATACACTGGTGTAAAAATAAAAAATTTGCTTGATGGCAGGAAATTTTTACTCGACTTTTGGCTGTGGCTGATTCACTTTGAGTCGCTAAATGTCTTGTGATTCAGGTACTTAACTGAAACTTATATAACCGTTACACTTACTAGTTGAATGCAACTTTACAAAATATATTATCACTGTGATTGGAATGGAATCGGATATTCCAACACACGAGTAGCCTATGGTGTAATGGTTATCAAAAACTGGACGTGCTGGGGAATATGGGATATCATATTCGAAATTCAGATGTCCATATGTTGCTTAGAACCACCTAAAAATATACCAGAACCATAAAACTTTGTAAATTTTGTCGATCAATGTTATTGTGAAGGGTCCCTAACTTTTTCGCTGATGAGCAGTCCGCTTAATTTACAGGAGTCATGTGCGCCCTCACCTCGAATATTACACATCCATGTGGAGTGGCTGTAGGAAGTTGCACTAAAACAACTGGAAAAAAAAACTCAACACAAAGCTCCAAGAATAATTAATAATCCATCAATTACAAATGAACTACCTTTCCAAGCCAACCCCTGTGCTACACTGGTGTCTGGAAGTATTCATGACTGTCACATTGTCATATTGCAGGAATTCAGCCTACAAAAATTCCTTGATTCCAGAACGTCTTCTTGGAATTCACGTCTCTAGATTATCCTGGCAAACTTCTACGCACAGCAGTTCAAGTCCAAGTGTCACATTTCTTTAAATGACAGGACACCTGTAGGATGGTGAGTGGAATTATCTTTTCCGCATTTAATGTTTTTCCTTCCCGTCTTCATTTTATGAAAATGAGTGGTAGGTGATGAATTCACCAAATCTCTACTTTATGCAGAATGACGGTCAAAACATTGGAACAACAGGACTCCTGCATTAGTGAGAGGAACATCGGCCTAATTGACTTTAAAATAAGATTAAACAAAGGAAACTTAATTTAATACAGAATTTACATAAACTTCTATCTATCTATCTATTGCCAGACGCCTCAATCCCGTTTGGGGTGGCCACAAACAAATCGCCTCCAAGTCGCCCTGTCCCCCGCCATTTCACTGTCCTGCTCCCAACTCACACCCCCCTCTCTCATATACCTCTCCACCCCATCCCTTCATCTCATCCTCGGCCTCCCCCTCCCTCTTCCCCCCTCCACCTCACTCACATACACTCTCTTCGTCAGTCTTTCACCCTCCATCCTCTCCACATGGCCAAACCACCTCAGTGTGTTCCTCATAACGCTTCCTATCACATCCACATCCACACCACAACGCTCCTTTATATCCTCATTCATCAGCCTGTTTCTCCACGTGACTCCACAGGCTCCTCTTAAATAACTCATTTCCACTGCTCTCACTCTTGACTTGTGGTCTTCCAACAATGTCCAAGCTTCACTTCCGTACGTTAGAGATGGTATCACAATACTGTCATGTAGTAACTTTTTCACTTCCATGCTCACTTCCCTGTTTCTTATCACTGCTTTCAAGGAACCAGCAACCTTTCTTCCCTGCAGTACCCTTTCAAGCACTTTACCCTCCAAACCTCCATCCTTACGCATCACACTACCCAAATACTTAAACGTACTCACATTTTCCAATTCCTCACCATCCAACCTCGCTGTACATTCACTAACTTCACCTCTCTCAAAGACCATCACTTTACTCTTCCCTACATTCACCTTTAGGTTCCGTTTCTTACACACTCTCTCAAACTCATCCACCAAGCCTTGCAGCTCCCCTTCGTCTTCACTCAACAACACAGTATCATCTGCAAACAACAGTACAGGGAGTTTCCAAACACTATCCTCTCTCACCAGGGCCACTCCAACATCCACTACCCTACCTTGCACCTCTTTTATTACCCCATCCATGTACAGGTTGAACAACCATGGAGACATGACACATCCCTGTTTCAAACCAACTTTCAAAGAGAAATATTCACTTAGTTCACCATCCACACGCACTGCAGCCTTCGCACCATCGTACATACTCTTCACAGCATTCGACAACTTCCCATCTACTCCATATATTCTTAACACTTTCCACAATCCTTGTCTATCCACCCTGTCATATGCTTTCTCTAAATCTATGAAAGCCACCCCCTTAAATATATATTATATATATATACTCGTACACACACACACACACACACACACACACACACACACACACACGCACACACACACACACACACACACACACACACACACACACGCACACACACACACACACACACACACACATATATATATATATATATATATATATATATATATATATATATATATATATATATATATATATATATATATATATATATATATATATATATATATATATACCATACTAGATATACAACAAAGAAAACCAACTTGGCTAGAGAAATTAACAAGGAAATCATATTAAAGATGAAGACAGGCCGTGAAAGAGCCAGTGCTATTGTTTTCATTTCATATTTCTTAGAAACCATGATGAATGTACCATATAATAGTACTGGTAGAAATCTGAATGCAAGTGATTTCGATGGCAAAGGAATATTTAAATCTGGTGAAAGTTTGGGTGAACATTAAATTATTAAAGTTGCGATTAATCAGAAAAATAATAGTTTTAGGAAGGTTTATGATTATATATGTTCGTAATTTCACCTTTTTATGTATGTAGATTATAAGCACAGTATAGCCTACGACCCAGGTTGAGACTTGGAGTTTATTACATACTAAGAAATTATAAGTAAAGAGTAATTATTTTGTCAATGAGATTTTTCTTCCATTGTTTGGGTCAAGATTTTTGTTATTAACTAAAGAATAATATATATGTGAAGTGAGGTATTGGCAAAATACAGTACGGTACCTTAGTTCTTGAATTCAGTGAGGGTTTTTTTTTTTTTTTTCTGATTTGCTCTTTCTTATTCTTCATCTTTTTTCTTCCTTTCCTTCCTTTCATCTTCTTTTGCTATCTGGGGAGACAGTTTGTGGTGACGTTGCTAAAAACGGTTTTCATTCATCCTTTCACAAACTGATGTCTCTCTGTAAGCTGCAAAAAATCAACGTCAAACATTAAGAACAAGAAAATGAGGTGTAAGGTGAAAAATAAATCTCCGTGGTGTTGGCGTTACGACATCTCTTACTGCATCTAGAATACGGCTATAATTTATAAGAAATGTCCTCTGGCAGAAATGACTAATGCAGCCACCACACTGGCCCTCGCCCTGCTTGCTGTCAACTTTTGCCTTGGTGTTGCTGCCTATAGTGTTACTCTTGGTGAGTGACCAAGTCTTAACTCCATAACTATGACGTCACATTTTTCATTCTATTCATACTTTTGTCAGTTTTTATTTACTATGGGTTTCAGAGACCATGTTACATTGTTTTTCGGGAATAACATATTAACAAACAGTTGGATCAGTATGACATTTTGACAGAGCTTTTTTCACACTGTGCCCTAACTTTCGGCAATATAGTGCATTGCATAAAGTGGAGAATTAATGCACTTGTCCCTGACACGTGATGTTAAAGGACGACCTGAATGTCTAGGAAACGGACAAGGGTACCGTGACGCATCTGTGACGTCAGTCCGTAGGTTCTACCCCCACACCCCCCAGCTCTCTCCCTCTCTCCGCCCCTTCTCTCTCTCTCTCTCTCTCTCTCTCTCTCTCTCTCTAACATGGAGACAACAGTCACTGGCGCATGCCTTGTACAGATGTCGGAATAAGTTCATTTCCTTTTCCGTGTTTGTAACCAAGGAGGTTTACAGGGTGGAGGCGGCGTCAGGTGGGATGAGTGAAGTCTATGTAACCTGACCGGCCGCCAAATTGTTGTAGGCTTAAAACGCGTCATGGAATGTCAGGGATAGGCTCAAGGAAGTTTAGATTTCAGTCAGCTGCAGGTTAAATCCAAAAGAATGACTAGATTTTTGGGATTTCTAGTTTGTTGCGAGAGTCTCCAGAAGATTAATGAGATGCTAATAATTTCCCCAAAGCCAGTTCTGAACTATTTCTTAACTTATAAAATAGCCAGGATCACACTGAACTTTTTATTTTGGCAAAATCAGAAGTATGGGAGGATGCAACAATAATCCTTCAGCTCGCCAGTTTACAGCAGCCTATAAGAAGGTAATGCTTCACAGTGACATTGAGGAGGTGTCACGAGAAAACTGTTTAGCTTTAGAGGATATGCCAGTTTTGATGGCTTCTAGTAATTATCTAAGTGATATAAATGCCGATGTTTCTTCAAGTAGAGTGATTAATACCTCCGTGGACAAAAGCAGACTTCTAAATGATGATGATGAGTCTCTTACACAGAGAGATAATGATGATGTATCTGGAATGAAAAATGGTGACACTGTTTCTTCTGTGCTATCACCATATTCTTAAAAAATTGTTGCATACATTGCAAGATTTGTATCAATGAAACTTAACAGATCTTTGAAGTGTGAACGTTGTTGCGGTGCACTGTTTACCGAAAACTGTGATAATTCCCATGCACTGATTATTAAGAAAAACAAAGGAAACCTGTCATTCCCATCAAAAGATGTCATGGATATATGTTGCTTAAGTGAAAAGATATTCAGAGAAAAAGCAGTGCTTGCTAAACAAATACATCCCTATGCAGAGCTTTCAAGGAAAAATTATCACAAAATTGTAACTTATGTCATATCAGAGTGCTTAGACAAATCTGTATTTCCAAGCTTGACAGTATATATGTCAGACAGTGACCCTTTAAAGAATCATCTTGTGTTGTTAATCAAAGCAGTAACGGAGACATATCTCCAGGTAAGATTCAACTATGCTGGTAAACAGTTCACTGGACGATAATCATCTCTTAAAGGTATCAAGAGCAGAACTGCAATGAATAAGCTACTATTTTTCAGTGGGTTGTAGAGCTAATGTTAGTGAAACGTTCATGTTAATGTAGTCATAGCATGCAGTAAATGGATCACAGTAAGGTCATCGTTTCATTTAAACAGCTAAATGAATAATATAAATGAGTGTGGGCAGTATAATTAGTAATAATAGTATGGGGCGGGTAGTTGCCTGGAGCAAGTAAGCCTACAACAATATGGCAGATGTGCCAGCGGCTGGCTTCACCTGACAGCATAGAGCGAGCGTCTCATGCCGCCTCCATCCTTTAAACTTCTTTGTTTGTAACACTGCTCGATGGAGAGGTATCCCCTCCTCCTCCCTTCTTCATAGTTCCATACTCCCACCCAACCCCCCACTTTTCTCTCCGACCCAATTACCCCACCCGGTACCCTCCATACTCTCGCTCACAGCCAGCTAGGGGTTTCTGTACTTCAATTACCTCTCTAATGGGGTGCTTTCAAAGCTAGTATTCCGGTAGATGTCACCACCATTGGGACAAACACATTCCCCGCGATGTTTAAAAAGTATATTTTTCTTTGTTAAATATCTACACTGTTGTGTGAAACTGTGAATCATAGTAATGTCATATACCGTAATATAAATAATACAAATAGAACACCTATATATAACGTAGCGTGAATTGTTTATATTGATCATAAACGGAAATTAAAATATCATGGATGGTATATGATGGCAACCCGCCATTTCAGTGGTCTTATATTATTTCATTTCTGCTACATTTAGTGCAAGTTAGGTTCTTAATACATAGTTTGTTCAGACTGTAAATTATGTCTAGTGGGTATCTTGACTCATTCAGTCTCTATGTGGGCAGAAATTTAATGTTAAGTAAATACTGGGACTCAACATTTTGCTCACTCCCTTCACCCATGCACACCACAAGGCCCGTGTGCGACGGTTTGAGAAGGCCATGGTGTTGCCCCCTCAGACCCTCCAAAGCAATTACAGTACCAAACTGTATCTAACCTAACCAGATCTTAGTCTAAATTGTATTATTTTAAGCATTAGCCCTAGTGCATTTGTTTTGAAAACAAATACCTCGTGAGAAAACATCAACACTGGAGTGTCTTGTGCGCATGCGTGAAGGGAGTGAGCAAAATGTTGAGTCCCAGTATTTAATCAACTTTAAATTTCTGCTCACATAGAGACTGAATGAGTCAAGATACCTACTAGGCATAATTTACAGTCTGAACAAACTATGTACTAAGAACCTAACTTGCATTAAACGTAGCATAAATTAAACAATATAGGACCATCATATTCCATCAATGATATTTTGTTTTCCGTTTATGAACTTTATGATAAATATAAACAATTTACGCTACGTTATATATACACTTTTTCTATTTGTATTATTTATATTACGGTATATGACATTACTATGATTTACAGTTTCACACAACAGTGAGCATATTTAACAAAGAAAATCATGCTTTTTAAACAGTGCGGGGACTGTTTGTCCCAATGGTAGTGACATCTACCGGAATACTAGGCTTTTCAGAAGCACCCCATTACGTGTAGTCCGAACAACTAATAAAGAAATAATACAGTATAGATCATAAACCAAGTTAGGAAAGGGTTTACTACACTGTGTGTGTGTGTGTGTGTGTGTGTGAGAGAGAGAGAGAGAGAGAGAGAGAGAGAGAAAATAAATCTGCTGTAATTAAATGTTCCAGTAGTAGACACCTCTTTTACACACACACACACACACACACACACACACACACACATACACACACACAGAAAGAGAGAGAGAGAGAGAGAGAATAACTCTGCTGTGATTAACCCCTTAACTGCGGGGCGTCACTTTTGTGACACTCGGGTGCAATGGATCATACCGTGGAGCGTCACTTCTGTGATTCTGTGTTATTTTGAATTCTCCCAGGCTTACAAGTGGTGGCTTGTATCATCTATCAGTACTGCCAATGTCCAACACTAGTCAGCACTCCCAGTCTCATCTGTACTCCCATCCATTGTTAACAATTTAATCATTTTTCCCTGTTCTCGACTTCCCTCCCTACCTCCCCTCCATTACCCTCTCCTTTCACGTGCCCGGCCGTGCTGCACTAACCAAATCTTCCCCGGAATTTTCCACTGATTTCATCCATTGAAATAAGCCCTATGCCCTATTCTCATACAAAATATATTCAAAAAAGAAATAAGGTAAGTGATAGTGCCATACACCTGGAATTGGCTAATTATCACCTGACAACACCCCACGTGCACTCGTTTGCTAATTTCCCCCAGTAATTTCCCCCTTGAAATATGCCGTATAATCTATTAGTGTAATAAAAATATATATATGAAAGGGAGAAACCTAAGTAATATTTACATTCACCTGGAACTACCTATTTTTTTTATGTATTGTCAAGATTTCCTACCAATCATTTCATAGCATGTAAATTAGCAGCTGTCACCCTATTGACATTGTCAACCCTTGCCTGCCCATATACGCCGCGGGAATTTGTTCCTTGTCGTCCTCTGGGGTGAAACCATGTCGCACTCACGCCCCGCCATTTCTGCCACTTCTGCACCCATTGCAAAGGGCCCTGTAACCTCTACCCCTAGAAAAACTCGTGTGAGAAGCAGTAAAGGACTTAGTGACGCAGCAGTGGAACGTGAACTGGCAAAATTATCTGTGATAATGATGGATAGTGACTTTGATCCTTTGGGTGAATCGTGTGATGAGCCTGGGGAGGAAATCATTACAGAAACTCCTAGTACGAGTGCTTCAGTGTCCCAAGTTATCCCTAGCTCCAAGAGAAAGGAGCCCTTAGTGCAGCAAGGGAAGGAATTTGGGAAGGGAGTGAAAAGGCAGCAGGTTAGCCCCAGAGCAATGGCCCTGCATGACCCAGCCCACCATGAGTCCCGAGGTGAATCACCTTCCCCCTCCCCCAGCCCCACTTCACTAATTTCTTCCTCATTTTCAGAGGAATTTTCTCCTGAGTCTTCGTCGTCGGAGTTTCCACCAGCACTTACAGTGAAAGCAGGCCATAGGGGACGAGGTAAATCCCTGACTCGTAAAAGTAGAGTAGCAACTAGAGTAAGGGCTGCTAGTGCTACACAGCAACCTAGGGTCAGTGAGAGTGACCTTGAAACAGCCCAGTCTGCCTCACAGCCACCCTCCACCCTCACCCACCCTACACCGCCACGACAGGGAATCCTGGATGCCTTCGTGTGGATGGAAGGTTTCGATTTCGTTCCTGAACATCTCCGTTTCGACAAGAGTTCCTCAGGGATACAGCCTGCCTTCATTCTTGACGAGGATGCTGAGTGTGTGGACTTCCTTTTGGCCTTCCTCGATGACGAAGTCATGCAGCACATATGTGATGAGACTAACAGATACGAATCACAACGTGCTGCAAGTGGTGCAGGTGCAGCGAAGATGCAACAGTGGACCGTGCTGGGAGTGCAGGAGCTGTATTTGTTCTTCGCCCTTATGCTTCTCATGCCACACTCAAAGAAGCATGAGTTGGAAGAATACTGGTCAATGGACCCCTTACTACCCTCACCCACCTTCAATAAGTACATGGCCAGAGATCACTTCCGAAACATCATGGGAAACCTGCACTTCGTCAACAACGATGTACCTTCCCAAACCGACCCACTCTGGAAGATCCGAAAGACTCTGAGCAGAATGAAGGATAAGTTTATGTCATTCTTCTACCCCTTTCAGAAGGTTGTCATAGACGAATCCTCGGTTTTGTTCAGAGGACATCTTAGGTTTGTACAGTACATTCCCAGCAAACGCCATTGCTTTGGAATCAAGTTCTTTGTACTGTGCGACTGTAAGACGGGGTACATCCTTGACTTCGTCATCTATTCAGCCAGCACTGTCAATCTGGACAAAACACCCCCCCCCCTTGGGTTCTCAGGCTGTGTAGTGAAAGTGCTGTTTGAAAGGTATTTTGGTGGGAATCATGTGCTGTATCCTGACAACTATTATACATCACCAAAACTTGCTAAATATCTTTCAGAGCACGGCATCGGCTCTTGTGGCATTGTGAAGAGATATTGTGCCCACTTCCCAAATTCCTAGAGGCAGGAAACTTGCAGCGAGGAGACGTGCACCTACGCAAGTCTGAGAAGATGCTGGCAATACAGTGGCATGACAAGAGGGTCGTGCACATGCTCACCACCGTACACAAGGGGGATATGAAAGACAGTGGGAAGGTCGACCGTAGGACAGGTGAACTGTGAGGAAACCTGATGCTGTCATGGACTTTAATATCAACATGCGGCTGGTGGACAAATCTGACATGATGATTGGAGAGATCAACTGCCTCAGGAAGAATACTAGGTGGTACAGGAAAGTTTTTCTGCATCTCATAGACATGACGATGCTGAACGCCTTCATCCTGTACAAGATGAAGATAAAGCCACCCAAGTCCTTCTCCCTGAAGTTGTTCGCCAGGACTTGTGTTCAGCAGCTGCTTGAGAGATATGGTAGGGTGACAGCAGCAACTCCAAGGTGCCATGCTGTAAGACTTCCCGACAGACTTGAGCAGAGGGCGTACATGGATCGGCACAGACTGGTGCAAATGCCTGGCACAACCAAGAGGAAGGCTGCGATCCCCAGGTCCCAGGTGTGTGCACATACCCGACACACACCTGAGCACAAATGCACGTCTTGGCAGTGCGCTGAGTGCCAGGTTCCCCTCTGCGTTACCTGCTTTTTTTGATTACCACAGCCTGAAGCGGTTCTAAAAGTGCAAGTGGAAAATGTAAATAATGTGTAAATAATGTGTAAATAGTAACTGAATGCAATGGATGCAAATATGATGGAACAGTGTAATATAGTTTTATAAGTTACTGCAAGTGACAGTGCATAACATAGTGTAAGTAAAACAGAAGTGTAAATATTGAATATACAAGAGAAAATGTAAATAGAAATGTAAATAAATAGTAATATGAGAATATGAGTACAAATAGTTGAAGTTATGACTGTGAAAGTGAAATCTTGGCTCTCTACGTATTTTACTGAAAGAGAAATTGAATGCCTACAGTGACAATAAACTACAATTACTGAAGGAAACTTATGGATAAAAACTGCATATATATATATATATATATATATATATATATATATATATATATATATATATATATATATATATATAAAGTGTTATATAGTAATAGGAATATAAAGTGTGAGTGTTTTTATGAAAAAAAAATGGCAGAATACCAGCAGGGAACGAGCGCAAGTGGGAGGCTCGTATGCGCTCGTAATTTTCATTGCTTTCACAGTGTTTTTTTTTGGAGTATGGATTCCAAACTATTTGAAAATCATAGAATAGTGTTTCTTGTGATAATATCAGGGTGTGGTAATCATATTATGGGGTGTCAGGAAATGTAAAGTGGAGACTTCGTTACCCAACTTCAGAGGTCTCCACAAGTCCTATGGTACTCGACGAAGGCTCAACAAACATCCCAGGAGAAAGCTGAAGGTATGTGCCATATGCATATATAATTATAATATTCTAGGACTAATAACTGATTTTTAGCAAATATTTTTAGAAAGTCTGTTGGAGCGCAAATATCCTAGCGGGACATGCAAGTCGCGCCAAAACAACCCCGCGGTTTAGGGATTCAATGTTGCGATAGTAGACACTTCTTTTACACACACACACACACACACACACACACACACACACAGTGAGAGAGAGGAGTTACAAGGAAAAGTTAGGATGACTATGCAGCCCATACCATGGAGATACTTTTTGTTTGCCTGGGAATGCATATCCAGTTCACATTTATTCTAGTGTAAAATCCTGCCAATGAATTCCTTAAACTTCTCTATTGTAGTGTTAACAATGTCCATGTTGAGTCAGTTCCATGTGGAGCAGATTTCCATGTGAAAAAGTTTTCACGTAATTCTGCTGGTAAATTTTCTCATTTACCGCTTCCAACCATGGTTCTGTGCCGAGTCCGTGTTAAGAGTATGCAACTTTCTATGTAATGACTGTGAAACCCATTCAGATTTTAAACACTTTAATGAGCTGACCTCATAGTCTACAAGTTTCTGCTAAAAAAGTCCCACAGACCTCAGGCAAACCTGATACAGTCTCCTAAACTCTTTTTAAGTCGACGTATGTCTTTTTCAAGCAAACAAAATTCCACAGCAACTCAGGAAGTGGCTGTATTAAGGAGACATAGTGTGTGAAAACAATCTCTTTATTCCCAGAGTGAGAGAGAGAGAGAGAGAGAGAGAGAGAGAGAGAGAGAGAGAGAGAGAGAGAGAGAGAGAGAGAGACTTGGAATGGTAATAACAATCAGGAGAAATACTGATAAGAAAAGTGAGAGGAGAAACTGAAGCAGAGAAGAGGACAACACGCAGGTGAAAAAATGGAAAAATGTTATAGAAGTGACACACACACACACACACACACACACACACACACACACACACACACACACACACACACACACTTTCTGAATATTTGTCGACCTATCTGTCTGTGCCTGTCTGTATACTGCCCCTCCCTCCCTTCATCTCTCTCTCTGGATCCTTTGTCTCATCCCCAGTTTCCTTTTCCCTCCTTCCTCATTCTTTATAGCTACCTGCTCAGTCCCTACCTGCCTCCCTCTCTCTTTCCTTTCTTTCGTCTGTCTCCCCGTCTGTCACTCCCTCCTTACCTCACTCTTCTTTTTCCCTCCCTGTGTCACAACTTTGTCTTACTTTTTTCATTTGTCACGTGTTACCTTTTTTTCTTCATTACTCTCTCTGTATTTCTTTACTTGTACTAAACCCATTTCCTTACTGCTTTCTTTCCCCAGTATTAACTGCATGTTCCTTTTTCTTCTCCTCTCTCCGGCTCTCCCTGTCACCCGAAATCTCTTCTTTCATTCCGCTCTTCCCACTGTCTTTACCTCCCGTCCTCCCTCCCTCTCCCTCCCCTTGTCTTCCCATAAAATCCCCCTCCCCTTTCTTGCCCTAATAATTAACCTATTTTCTTCCCACCCTTAATCTCTACTTTCCAGAAACTTCTCTAATTTCTCTATTTCTCTCCCTCCTTTTTTACTTGAATGTCATTCGTTCTACTCAGCCTCAGTGTTTTCATCTTATCCTGCTTAGTTCATTCCCTGCGTCCTTGCCATAATAACACACTTTCTTCGTCCTCCCCATTACCTTGCCTCCTTTTCTAATTTTTCTCATTATTGTTCTCAGTATTCCGTTTCGTAGCTGTCTTTCCCACTTTCTCCTTTTGTTATCCCTAGTTCTATGCTTGCTCCATTCCCATATTCTCTCAGCTGTCTCTTCTTTTGTCTCTACCTCCCTGTCTCCCAGCCTTCCGATTCACATCTCCCTTTTCTCTTTCCCTTTCACACTGCTTGTATCTCATTTCACCTCTCACTGTCTCTTCTTCTCACTCTCTGTCTCTTTTCTTAACTCTCGTTGTTCTCTCCTTGCTTCTCCCCTTTATATCTTCACCATAACTGCCCTCTCATTCCTCATTTTTCCACTTGCTCTCCCTCTCCGCCTGTCGCTCCTTGTCTTTTAACTCTGTCTGTCTGTCTGTCTGTCTGTCTGTCTGTCTGTCTGTCTCTGTCTCTCTCTCTCTCTCTCTCTCTCTCTCTCTCTCTCTCTCTCTCAGTGTAGTAAACTTTTTCCTAAATTGATTTAGGTATATACTGTAATTTTCTTTATTAGTTGTAAGACTACACGTAACTAGAGAGGTGCTTGAAGTACAGAAACCCCTAGCTGGCTGTGAGCGAGAGTATGGAGGGTACCGGGTGGGGTAATGGGGTTGGAAAGAAAAGTGGGGGGGTTGGGTGGGAGTATGGGACTATGAGGAAGGGAGGAGGAGGGGATACCTCTCCATCGAGCAGTGTTACCCTTAGTCCACGGAAAAGGAAACGAACTTATTCCGACGTCTGTACATATAATGTTGAGGCATGCATTATGTGTTAATGTTTTTGTATATATTTATTTGAAAGTGACAGATAACCTGAAAGTAAAGGAGAGAGTAGGGTAGGGTGGTAGGAGAATGATGGATGTTCAATGGTTTGGTGGTTTTCAGGTGTGTGTTTATGTGATGGATTGTATGTTTTTTTTTTTTTTTTTTTTTTTTAGTATATGGCATGTAAGGTGTTAAATTTTTATTTTTTTAGTATATCGTCTGTATATCTACTGTATCTACTGTATATCGACTGAATATCTACCGTATATGCAATAGATACAGTAGGTATACAGTATACAGTAGAGATATATGGTTTTCTTAGTATATCTACTGTAAGGTGTTATGTGGTTTTCGTTTCGTCAGGTTGTGTTCGTAGTCAGGTGGGATGGGGCAGTTGAGGCTTGGTCATTTATTAGAGGCTGGGTAGGGGTCGGGGAAAGGGTAAGGGTTGATATATGCCGGAGGAGGAAGGGTAGTGTAGGGTATGTACGTTGAGGGAGATGCTGGCGAAAATAAAACACACAATTTAAAATACTAAAAAAAAAACACACACACACAAAACAAAGTGGAGGAGGAGTGGGGCAATGGGACACTTATGCAAAGTTCATAGGAATGGGGAGGGGTGGTTGTGGGCAGGTTCTATTAACAGGTCACGGTAGACGACAGAAGGAAGAGGAGTCATGATGGGTGGATAAAATGATGCAAACAAAATACTCAGCACACGTTTCATTTTTGTCCTCGTCACTATCGAGGAACAAGTCGTCCTCGTCATTGCTGTTGAGGTTGATGATGACAGGATCCATGCCTTTGTGGATGTTGTCCGTGGACCAGTACTCGTCCTCGAAGGCTCGGGATCGTTGGATCGCACCCGCCCACACCTCTTCAGTGGCGCAAAGCCTCGCTTCCTCCAGCCTGGCATGCAGATCCGCCTGGGTGAAACGGTGTAGCGAAAAGTGCATGTGCCATTTCATACACGCCCACACCAGTTCAATGGCACTGAGTTCAGGATGAGCGGGTGGCAGAGGGACGACCTCATGGCCTCATGCGCAGATGATGTTATCAACCATGTATTGCGGCTTTGGTCGGTTTGGCTTGCAGATGAGCAGCAGCTCAGGCTGTGTGGCTTGTTGTGGGAAGGGTAGTCTGCGGTGCTCCAGCCATTTTATGAGATCCGCTTCCTTGGTGCTGGTGGTAGGGCAGCAACTCTACGTCAGCTAGCTGTGACATGGCGCATTATCCATCACCAGTACCAATGGCTCAGCCAGTGATGGCAGGAGTATGACATCAGCCAGTGCAGGAACAGCTCGTTGATCATCGCACCATGGTACTCGCCACTGGTGTTCTTGGCAGGGAAGCAGAGGAATGTATTCTCAATGAAACCGTCGGCTGTGCCAGCTCCCACCACCACGAACCGCTCCCCTTCTCCGGGCGGCACCTGAAAGCTGCACGTGGTGCTGGTGGAGGCTGAGTGCTCTCCATGCACTCCATGCTGTGGTTCATCCTGGTGGTGAACCACGTCTCGTCCAGGTAAACCACCTGCCTCCCCTCCTCCCAGTCTCGTTGGAGAGCCCAGAGAGCACTGATCTGGCAGCACACGATGTCCAGGGACTGCTTCCTCACATACATCTTCCGCTGTGAGATCTTGTAGCAGAATCCCATGTCAAGGATGAGCCGCCACACTGATGTCTCCAAGGTTGCCTCCAGGATGATGCTTGCCATCTTCAGGTTCTCCATCAGGGAACCAGTCACGAAGCTCTGCTTGGCAGCAAACTTGGCATGGACATTACAGCGAATGATGCAAGTGGTGAAACTGTCAAAGACAGGCAGTGTTGTGGGTGCTGTCGGTGTCCCAGGCCGAGACCTGGTGGTGCGCTGGACCATCATCCAGACTGCCCTCACCGTCATGCCCATGGCATCCACAACCCAGTCATAAGGCCTGTGTGGGGAAAGGCCAATATGTATGTCTGATGTGGCGCATGGAAAACCAAATGAATACTCTATATGGCACTGTAAGCATGGGATCTTGGTATAAATTTTCTCATTGTATGGATAGCTATAAGTATTTTAGTTGTTGCTATCGGGCTCACAACTACAGTAAAGCCAATGAATGGGTTGCAGTAAATGCCCTTATTATGTGTTAGTACGTAATATGGGCATAATTACCGACTTACCTAATCAAACTGATCCTTAGCCGATTGGCGGCTTTCTCCCTATTGTATACGAAGTACAGTCGCAACACGAATGCGTTCCCACAGCCACGCGGACAGTAACGTAACATACAGTACATGCCACGATTAGCACCGCTGGAGCAAACGTCATGTACAATTGGGGAAAGTTCCTGGGACCACACCTCACCACAAGTTCGAACCTTGGTGATGAGACCTGCGTTAGTGATTCTGTACTCAAGCGCATGCTTGTCTGATAACTGCGTCGGAGGGATGGAGGAAGGGAGTGATGGAGGGAGGGGAGGGTGGTCAAGGAGGTTACCGACGCTACAATATCAATAGCCAATCATCATGCATCCACGGTGCAGTCATATCGCAATCATACGGATTATACCAATCGACCTAAGGCATACAGTGTATGGCCCCATAACCCCACACCCCCTCTTCCCATCCCCCCTACCCAACGAGCCCCACTCCCACGTCACCCCTCTTTCTCACACACAGATACCAGACATGCATTTGCATTATTACAGATCTGCTGCCACAGGCCACTATTTAGTTGGTTCGAACCTGTGGAGAGGTGTATTCCCCGGAACCTTCCCCGAGTGTACGGCTGCGGGTGTACGACTTCTGCCGTAGGCCCGTGTCACACGACAAAAACACACAACACTTGACAACCACCAACCAATTGTACTCCCATCATTCATGGTCGTTACCACCCACCACCCTACCCTAGTCTCGCCTTTACGTTCAGGTTATCTGTCCCTCTCAAATATATATATACACAAACAATAACACATAATGCATGCCTCAACATTATCTGTACAAGGCATGTGCCAGTTGCCGTTGTTTCCATGTTAGAGAGAGAGAGAGAGAGAGAGAGAGAGAGAGAGACAGAGACAGAGACAGAGAGAGAGAGAGAGAGAGAGAGAGAGAGAGAGAGAGAGAGAGAGACAGAGAGAGAGAGACAGAGACAGACAGACAGACAGAGCTGGGGGGTGTAGGGGGTGGAGCCTAAGAACTGACAGCATAGGCACGTCACGGAACCCTTGTCCGTTCCCTAGACATTCAGGCCGGAATTTAGCATCACGTGTCAGGGATAAGTGCCTTAATTCTCCACTTTTGGTAATTAAATTGCCGAAAATTAGGGCACGGTGTAAAACAAGCTCTGCCAAAATATACTGATCCAACTGTTTGTTAATAAGTTATTCCTGATAAATGATGTAACACGGCCTCTGAAACCCATAGCTTAAGATAAATCCATGTTCGTTAAGGAAATATTCAGGGCTACATATAAACCCTCGATTTTGAAAAAAAAAAATCCTGTAGGTTGAAAATACTGTACTATCTCCTGATGATCAATTAAATGTTTTTCATCAGCCCTAGTACTGAAAAAACACATCCATTCTAAATGTAACCCGTCCAGTTCGAAAACTCTCCCTTATGCTGAAAATAAAAATCTTCGGGGGAGACCATTATTATTTTTTTTAATCACCTCATTCATGAGATACAGGGGAGGATGGCAAGGCAGCAGCGATTGTGGATTTACTGAACACCATCCTTGAAGCTGCTCCACAACACGGGGACTTTATTATTCTCATCACCGACAAATGCTCACTGGTAAGGTTACAATATGTCCTACTGAAAAGATTGTAACGATTCTAAAAAATCCGCAGCTTGTATGGGGTTCATAAGTACTGAGCACAAAAACTGCACAGGATAATAATAATAAAGCTGGTTAAGAACAGCAGTGGAAACACTAACTTTTTTTCCATTAATATCGGCCATGTGCAATAAAGGCCTTTTACCAACCAAATGTGCAATAAAGGCCTGTAACCAACCAAATGAATAAAGTTTATGATGCCACTGGTTATTAAGAAAACAACACAAGTTAGATTTTAAAATAAGTAACTGAAGAAAAATGAGTCTTGCGGTGCCTGCTGCAGCACCAGGACACGTGAAAGTAGGCCTGACCAAGAACCCCACAAATGCATAGATTTGCAGAGTTGCAAGTATCCTCGCCGTGCCATCCCAGTGCTGAGACAGAGTTGCTGAAGACAAAGTAAATCATGCACATACATTAATGTATATAAATAAAGGTGTTTTTGTACTGGCCCAGGTGACCAACATCCTCATTTCCACTGAGCACACGAGTCAGTGGGTGAAGTTTTGACCCGATATGTTTGCCCGCGCAGGAAATTACATCCGTGTAAGCCTATTATGTCCAACCAGTCAGAGTAAAGCGTAACGGAACTGCAGGCCTCTAAGTAGTACACTTTCAGTTAATACAGTGACCTAGAGAAGAACGATGGAAAAAAATACGGAAATAATATATTACTGTTCATTACTAAATACAGTAACTGATCGCTCCCAAAATGAATACGACGATAGAAAAAAAAAAGGTGAAATATAAAGCATTCTGAGAGCGCATACCTCCGCCAATGCCATTTCCATTAAAAGGGATCCGGATCCTGATTCGAAGAGACAATTTGTGGAATACATAGGATCCGGATCCGCCTCAAAATGTAATAAAAAATTCCTTGAGCCATGGCTCAGCCTTCAACAAAATTTTATTGAAATTCAATGGGAACTTTTGGAGATAGTGTGCAGGATACTTAGGGTCCGGATCTGCCCCAAAATTTAATAAATTCTTTCCTGGCCCATGGCCCATCCTCCCCCAAAAAATTCACTGAAATTCATTAAGAACTTTTGGAGATATTTTGCGGGATACTCCGGATCCAGATCTGGATCCGCCCCAAAATTTAACAAATTCTTTCATGGCCCATACCCCACTCTTCCACAAATTTCAATGAAATATAATGAGACCTTTTGGAGAAATCGTGTGGACAAACAGACAAACATGTTTGCTGGCAGAGGTAATTAGAGTGCACTCAGAGGAGTGCATACCTGTGCCAATGCCATTAAGATGGATCCGGACTCGGATCCGTGAAGATATTGTGTGGAAGACATTGGCTCTGGATCCGCCCCCCCACTTAGATGAATTGTTCCTTGACCCATGGCCTACTCTTCCACAAAAGTTATTGAGATTCAATGAGAACTTTTGGAGATAGTGTGCGGGATACATAGGATCCGGATCCACCCCAAAATTTTATCAATTCTTTCATGGTCTATGGTCCACCCTTTCACAAAATTATATTGGAATTCATTCAGAACTTTTGGAAGCGGAATACATAGGATCCGGATCCGGATCTGCCCCTTAATTAATCAGTTCTTCCTCTCATCATGGCCCAACCTTCCACATAATTTCATTAAAATTCATCCAGAACTTTTAGAGATATCGTGTTGTCAAACATAAATAACCTCCTGGAACTTCGTTGACGGAGGTAATATATGAACTTCTCAATTAAACATGTCCCTAAATGGGTATGTCGATCGATTCAGAGATGATGTTGGGGACTCGAACTAAGCTTAAGAGTCAAGATTTCTCAGTTACTTAGAGTTCTTGCATATTTAACGTTGCTAACCACAAAAGGTTAACCAAAAAGCAGTCAGAGGGCGCATACCTCCACCATTGTCATTGCCATTAAAACAGATCAGGATCAGGATCCATGGGGCTATTATATGGAACACTTTGGATCCAGATCTGCCCCCATTTTTAATCAATTGTTCCTTGGCCCATGGCCCACCCTGCCACAAAATTATATTGCAATTCATTGAGAGCTACTGGAGATATTGTGTGGGTTACTCCGGATCCAGATCCAGATACGCCCCAAAATTTAACAAATTCTTTCTTAGCCCATGGCCCACTCTTCCACAAAACTTCATTGAAATTCATTGAGAACTTTTGGAGATATCGTATGGACAAACAGACAAACATAGGTGATTACATAAGCTCCTCAAAGTTCGTTGGCAGATGCAACTAGAGTGCATTCAGAGAGCATGTACCTCTACCAATACCATCAACCCACTGCGTGCCAGACACCCCGGGCACGCCAGTGCCGGCCAATTTTCGATTTTTTTTTTCTTTTTAAGGCTAAAATGATAAATTTGGATGTGAAAAAAAAAAGAAAATGAATATGACCATTAAAAGACTCACCGGAGGCTATACCGGGTAAGTGCGTTTTCTGGAAGTCCCCGGTCTGTCCCTCAGGTGTGGTTTCCCAGAAGAACTGCAGCGAAGGGAGAGAAAACCTTGTTTTCTATGAAGGTAAACTCAAGTCTTCTGGCCAACGTTACTCTGGGAAGGTCTAGGAATGTTTTTTACACTTTTCAGTTCACTTCATAAGCATGATTTTTTTTTTTCACTGGGTTTAATACACAAAACATCTTTTTTTTTTTTTTTAATCCAAATAAATCACTTAGTACTGCAACACCTGTCACCTGTCACGTATCTCTCTCACTGTGCATCGTTCGTCTTACATTTATGGTAACTTACGAACAACTTTACTTCACTATGTACTGCACTTACACTTCTATCTATCTATCTATCTATCTATAGCCTGACACCCTAATCCCGCAAAGGGTGGCCAAAGACAAAACGCCTCCAAGTCGCTCTGTCACCCACCATTTGACTACCCTCCCCCCAACTCCCCCCCTCCCTCATATACCTCTCAACTCCATCCCTCCACCTCATCCTCAGTCTACCTCTCCCTCTCCCTCCCTCCACGTCACCTACACACACCCTCTTAGTCAGTCTTTCATTCTCCATTCTCTTCACATGTCCAAACCACCTCAGTGTATTTCTCCTAATCTTCTCAACCACATCCACATCCACCCCACGGCGTTCCTTCACTTCTTCATTCGTCAACCTGTCCCTCCACGTCACTCCACATGCTCCTCTCAAGTAACTCATTTCCACTGCTCTCACTCTTGACTTGTTCCCCTCTTGCAAGGTCCATGCCTCGCTTCCATACGTCAGGGTAGGGATCACAGTACTATCATGCAGTGACTTCTTAACTTCCATACTCACCTCCCTATTTCTCATCACTGCTTTCAGTGTACCAACAACCTTCCTTCCCTGCTGTACCTTTTCACGCACTTCATCCCCCAAAGTTCCATCCCTACTTATCACACTACCCAAGTACTTGAATGCACTCACATTCTCCATATCCTCACCATCCAACCTCACTGCACACTCTGTGACTTCATTCTTCTCAAACACCATAACTTTACTTTTGTTTACACTAACTTTCAGATTCCTCCTCCTACACACTGTCCCAAATTCATTCACCAAACCTTGCAACTCCCATTCATCTTCACTCAATAGTACTGTATCATCAGCAAACAGCAAGACCGGAAGCTTCCAAATCTCACCCTCATTCATTAGAGCCACCCCCACATCCACTGCCCTACCCTGCACCTCCTTTACAACCCCATCCATGTATATATTAAACAGCCATGGAGACATCACACAACCCTGTTTCAGTCCCACATTGAGATCAAAGAACTCACTCAGTTCACCATCCACTCACACCGCAGCCCTAGCTCCCTCGTACATACTCTTCACAGCACTCAACAATATCCCCTCCACTCCATATATTCTTAATACCCTCCACATACCTTGCCTATCAATTCTGTCATAAGCTTTCTCCAAGTCCATGGAGGCAGCATACACTTTCCTTCCCTTCTTTAGATAATTCTCCACTAAACATCTTAGAACAAATATCTAATCTACACACCCTTTTCCCTTCCTAAATCCCCCTTGTTCT
The DNA here is from genome assembly GCF_032717465.1 of Coenobita brevimanus. Lineage (NCBI taxonomy): Eukaryota > Metazoa > Arthropoda > Malacostraca > Decapoda > Coenobitidae > Coenobita > Coenobita brevimanus. The sequence goes on along the minus strand of NC_137011.1, from coordinate 26,276,585 downwards.
TCTCCAACTAGCTCCTCTGTCATATGCCTAACCCTATCAATGAGTATTCTACTATATATTTTACCAATCACACTAAGTAGGCAAATACCCCTATGGTTACCACATACTTCTCTCTCCCCTTTTCCTTTGTGTAAAGGAACAATTATACCTGATTTCCAGTCCTCTGGAACCCTTCCCTCTTCCCAAGCCAATCTACACAACTTCCATATCCACTCCACAACAATCTCACCCCCATACCTAAGCATTTCACCACACACTCCAGCAATTCCTGGGGCCTTTCCCAACTTAATCTTCTTCATCGCTTCCACTACTTCCGCCCTACACTTACGGTATATTATTTACAACATGCCTTCAGTATACACAGTCACTGTAAGAGTATTTCTGAGTGTCTCACTGTGAATATATCGTCTTACACTTATGATAAGAATATTACTTCACACTACATACAGTTCTTACACTTATAAGAAAATATTTACAAGAGTCTTGCACTGTCTTACTCAATAGTTTTGAAGAGTGTGGTACTCCTCAAAGCAAGGATAGATGCACAGACCAAGTGCATTGTGCACACATATACCTTGAGTCCCTCCGGTGAGTACGTGGCCTTGTGGTGCTATTCGCATACACATGACACCGCTGCAGATTCTGATGAGTCTCAGTGGGATGGATGATCGTGGGGAAGTGGCGACCGGTGAGGCAGAAAGGTGTTGCAGCGGTGTGGCGGTGGCAAGTGGCAGTCCTTTCCACTGAGTACTCCCCCAGTATTTCCCACACCAGCTCACGAATATAGCCCTCTAAGATCTCTTTTATGCCGGTTACCTGAGGATGGAGCAGGTGAGCATTTAGGATTGTGATGTCGAGGAGGTGGAAGAATAGTTTCTTGTACCACTTCATCGTAGGCCTGGCACAATCCACGCTGGAAATCATTGCATCTGACTGATGTACCTGTCGCATATTCACATTGTAGGCCAGGACAGGTTCTGGTTTCCAGACGTGGCGCCACCCTTCTGTCCTGTAGTCGATGCTGTCAGTGCGGTGCATGAGTGGCCTGTGTACATACGAGAGGAGGAAGACTTCTCTGTTGTGATACCATGCTGTTGCAAGGATGTTATTGGCCTTGTAAAACACAACTTCGTTCCTTTGCAGCTTCCTCCCCACTTTCACCATGTGCTTATGGCTCTTTTTCACAATGCCACACAGACCTGTCTCCTGAAGGTGAAGGTACCTGGCCAGAAGGGGGCTTGTGTACCAGTTGTCCAGGTACAGGACGTGCCCACGATGAATGTACTCATCGATCATCGTCTTCACCACAGCCCCAGACAGTCCCAAGGTTCGATCTTCTGTCAGGACTGTAAAATAACTTAATACATAATAACCAGCAATATACTTAATATAGTCTAGAGATTAGGTCAATGTCAAACCTAGGGGCCAAAGGAAGTGACGTTAACACCTCTCCAGAATGTCTCACACCAGCACAATAGCCCACAAACAGCGCCTCGTGACCATACACACAGACATACAGTGTTCTAGAAGCTTCAACAACAGTATAGCCCACGTGACACGACCCCTGCTAAACGAGAATGTAGGAATCAGAGATCAGAAAGGGGCTAGCCATAGAACCGACAGGTAGTGGAGAGAAGGGGGCTCGCGATTGTAGCGAAAGGGTGGCAGAGAGAGAGAGAGCGAGACAGAGAGGTAGCTAGCGGCACTCTACTTTATACTTCACTCATGTGTGAGAGATGTTAATATTTCCAAGACAAATAAAAATAGTCCCATACTAATCTTTACCTCTCCTGTCATTGCATGACAAAGGGAATGAAGATTATCTACTTACAAAACTACTCACGTATAACAACCGCTTGTCCACGAGTCTAATATATGTATAACTGATCTACAAAACTTCACTACAGGAAGCTATGAAGTTTCTACAAGATATGGTGGCAGCAGTGGAATTCGAACCCATGCTTCTGAAGAGACTGGAACTTCGTAGCCACCATTTATATATATGTAACTCTTTACTTTTGTAATAGGTGAGTCTTGAGTTTTCGTTAAAGTTATTTTGGTAATTGAAGAGCAAGAGGAGTTAAAGATGAATACTTGGAATTGATCTTGATTTATTATCTTCAAAGAAAGTCTAACCTGAGCAGCATATGTATTGCCTGAAGGCAATATTACCTCTCCATAGCACAAGACTCTCGTCTATGACGAGGTCTCTAGGAAGAAAAGGAGGTACGAAATTTCTCACATTGGTGATCGAAAGCCACACGTATCCTCCTCATCCTGTCCGTGTTGTTTGCGTTTGCAGGGTCAAGTTGGTCAAAGAAGTCCAGTCGGCTCAGGATGTATTGGAACCGATTCCTCCCCATTACTTTCCCAAAGATAGATGTTTCCATTAGTGGATCTACGGTCCAGTAGGAGGGGAGTTGGTTCTCTTTCAAAATCCACATCAAAAGTACTAGGCTTAGGAACACATACATTTCGTTGAGGCTCACGTCCACCTCAAACAACCGGCTATGTGGCGTCTGTGTTGCCCTTGCCAGCTCAAAAGCAGCAAAGGTGTTTGTTTGTTAGAGCTACAATTCTCAATACAAAGTCCACAGTAAAGAAATTTCTGAAGAAATCCAGCCTACTTGGAGTTTGGGTTAGTTCAGGTACAGTACACCCAGCAACATGCTTGTATGTGAACATGTGTATTTCTGGAACAAAGTCACTCTCGTCCTCCCACTCCCACGTCAGTTCCTCCTCATCGCCATCATCACCTTCCTCATCCAAGGGCCATGGGAAAGTGAGGGGAAGGAGGGAAAAGTCTCACTGGAGGTGCTGGGAAGTGTGGTGGATAGGGGAACACTTTCCCTCAATGTGCTGCGAAATGTAGCAAAAGGAGGAACACTTTCAAGAGATTTGCTGGGTGTGGGGAATTGGGGAACACTTTCTGTGGATGTGCTGGGTGCGGGGATTGGGGGAACACTTTGTCCTGAGGTGCTAGGGTGGGCTGGGTCATGTGGGGGCGAGGGATTGTGCAGGCGAGATGACTCACCCGCGTCCCCAGCCAGTGGACTATTTCCAAATCTCCCAGTCTTCATCCTAACATTTCCAACCCCACATGGGAAAATACTTGGCTTCCCCAGCCACCCAGGAATACTAGAAGCCTCACCTTGTGAATCCTTCTCCTCATCACGTAGAGCTAGACGACAACGTGCTGATGGCCTCATCCCTCGGGTACTAGCATACCCCACACACCTGGATTTCCTTGGTGTGGGTATTTCCTCCTCACTAATACTTTCATCTTCTGGTTGCAAATAATCTTTATCTTGCATGTCATCGTCAACATCACTTTTGCCAGTGTAGGGCAACTTCAGGAGCTCCTGAATCTCCTCATCAGAGAGACCACGGGGAGACATGACTGTACAGTATGAGTGGTACATGCAAAGTGAGGCTGAGCAAGGGTGATGACTCAGTGCGTGGATGTATAGGCCTGAGCGCCTGAGGCAAGGTGGTGGAAAAGTTGACGTACATCCTCACCAATTTTTGTGCGCCTATTTTGAAAATTGCGCTCTCCAAGATATTTGAAGAAAATGACTTTTTAAAACGGCACTGGCACTGAGCGCACAGTTGCATAACGCCGTTTTAAAATGGCACTGGCAAGGGGCGGGTTAAAATGGATCCAGACTCAGATCCGTGGAAATATTGTGTGGAACACATAGGCTCTGCATCCGCCCCCAAATTTAAACAATTGTTCCTTGACTCACTGCCCACTCTCCAGAAAATATTATTGAAATTCATAAAGAACTTTTGGAGATATTGTTTGAGATACATAGGATCTGTATCTGGATCCAGCTACACCCAAAAATTTAAATAATTCTTTTGTGAACCGTGGCCCACCCTTCCACAAATTTTCATTGAATTTCATTGAAATATTTTTGAGATATCAAGTGAACAAACAAACAGACCAACAAAGGTGAATACATAACCTCCTCCAACTTTGTTGTCAGAGGTAATAACAGTGGGTTGATATACTGTGGTGTCACACACACACACAACACACAGTGAATATAATAGCCTATCAGAGGAGTAGACTGTAGCACCAGCCCAGCAGAGCAGTACTTCCCAAGATGGATGGAAGGCTGATGACAGGGAGTGCTGGAGCTTCTGTTTCATCAGCCTTTGGGAATAGTTCCTGACCATACCCGTTTGCTTGTCCTTTTCAGTGTTTCATTAACACAGAGAGTGAGCCAGCATGCTCTCCAATACAAATTCCTGTCTGTCAACATCTGACTACATACACATTACACATTATACTTTCTGTTGAAAGTTTAATTGATAAAGGCATCTGTTAACCAAGCCTCAGAGTCCCCAGTGGGGGGGGGGGCCATAAAACCTCCCACTATCCACCCCTCTCCCGGTGACGACCCAGCACGATCCCTGGAGCCATTGTCTGACTCACTTCTTCATAACTGCAACATTCACGGCCTTTCCTCTAACTTTCTCTCTGTTGAGCATCACCTCCCCTCCTCTAAACCTCACCTGTTCCTAAGTGAGGGCTCAACTGACTGAGGCAACTGATAGCAAGACCTTCTCTGTATCCTCCTACTTTCTCCATGCACATTTAAAAGCCAATGTGGCTGGTGTATATACTGTATGTGTGCAACAACATACCTTGCTCTCATGTACCTGAACTTGAATTTTCTGAATCCTCTACCCTCTGGTATCAGCTTTCCTGTCATTCTCTGACTAATTATATTTGTGCTGTTTACTTATCCCCTAATTCTACTAGCTATGAAAAATTCTTTGACTATCGTACTTCTAAGATGGAACACATTGTCAATCTCTCCAATTCTCTGAAATCTCCCTTCTAGGAGATTTCAATGTTCACCACCACCTTTGGCTCTCCTTTACTTTCACTGATCCACCTAGTGAACAAACCAACATCTTTGCAATCCTTAATGACCTAGTGCAGCATGTACAATGCCTTACCCGGATCCCTGATTGCCTTGGAGAGAGTTCCAACATGCTTGACCTCTTTATTACAACTAATACTTCTGCTTATGCTGTTAATCTTTCCTCTCCATTGGGCTCCTCTGATTACCACCCTATTACCTTAACCTCTCCTATTGCTCCAGTAAGCTGTGTGGACCATCCCAAGAGGCACTTTGGAGCTGCTGACTGGGAGGCACTCAGGCAGTACTACTTTGATTTTCCCTGGAATGATAATTGCTTCCATGGCCGACTGCCATTTGAGTGTACCTTGTGCATTACAGAGGTTATTCTCTTAGGCATGGATGCATACATTCCTTTCTCATATCCTGTGAAAAATGTAAAATAACTGTTTAATCATGCATGTTCTAATGCTGTCCACAACAAGTAGAAGGCCTATAAAAGGTACTGGAGCAAATTCACCGCTGAATCTCATCGCTTGTATGTTTCTGCCCTTAACCATACTAAGTCTGTTCTTCCCTCTGCTAAAAACAATTTCATTCGTATTAAATGCTCTGAATTCTCCAACGCAAATTCATCCCGCTCCTTCTGGCACCATGCCAAAAACCTTTCTGACAACTTTGCATCATCATCCCGCCCTCCTGTTTTCCACTCCAATGGCTCTGTAGCTATTTCTTCTACTGATAAAGCAGATCTCTTTGCACAGACTTTCTCCTCCACCTCCACCTTAGATGATTCCGATGCTGTTTCTCCATCACTTCCCTCCTCTGACTTCCTCATGGCTAACATTATAATTTCTTCAATTGATGTATTTATCTGCCATACTGGTGTCAATACTAACAAGACACATGAACCTGATGGGGTCGCTTCTGTGCTTACACCCTGCCTTGGTAAACTCTTTCGTCTTTGCCAATCAATTTGCATCTTTCAATCCTGCTGGAAGTTTGCTCTCATTCAACCAGTCGCAAAGAAGGGTGACCATTCCCAACCCTCTAACTATAGCCCAGTTCCTTTAACTTCCTGTATATCATTTTATTTTCTTTTATTGTATTCTTAAAAAAAAGAAGAAAAAAAGCACCTTTCCTATCACAACCTTCTTTCTTATCGTAAGTCTGGGTTCCACCAGGGATGCTCTATTGGCGATCATCTTACCAACCTTTCATACCCCTGGTCATCCTCCTTTTGGGGCTTTGGCTGAAGTTTTGCCATTGCAATTGACATCTCAAAAGCTTTCGGTAGAGTATGGCATAAGTCCTTAATTTCCAAACTGCTCTCTTACGGTTTCTATCCCTTTATCTGAGCCTTCATTTCTAGCTTCCTTTCTGGTCACCCTATAGCTGCTGTTGTAGACAGCCACTGTTCTTCTCCTACAGCTATCAATAGTGGTGTTCCTCAGGGCCCTGTCCTACCTCCAACTTTTTTCCTTTCATTCATCAGTTACCTTCTAAGCTGTACATATGATCCTATCCACTCATATGCTGATAACTCCACCCTTCACCTTTCCATTTCCTCCCCTAAGTATCCATTTCAGCATTTACTACAACAAACAAGAGATGAGGCTATGGCACACCTAATGTCTGATTTGGGTAAAAATAATTTTGTTTTAAACCCATCAAAAACTCAGTTTTTACATTTTTTGACCCAAGAAAATCTTCCACAGGAGTAACCTCAAACTTTTAACAATATCCAAGTCAATCCTGCATCATCCTTAAAAATACTTGAGGTTCCATTCTCGCAGGATTTATCATGGAGAGATCATATTCCATCCCTTGTAAAAAAAAAAAAATGCTACCAAGAGATTAGGTGTGCTAAACTGGCTCTGTGCATTTTTACGCCTGCACAGTTGTTGTTTTTATACATGTGTTTTTTTTTTTCTTCCACCCCTGTGTAGATTACAACAGTCATGCGTGGGGAGGCTTCCCACATACAGCTCTTCTAAACAAGGTGGAAGGCTTTCCGTCTCATCAACTCACCTCTTTTCACCGGCTATCTTCAACCTCTGTATCTCTACCGCAGTGTTGCATCTTTATCTCTTTTCTAACACAACGTCAATGGTCATTACTAATCTGAACTGTCTGTTTGCATCCCTTTACCACTATGGCAGGTGCATAAATGCCATCTAGCAACAAACTCTCATCCATTCTCTGCTCAACTCTCTAATGCCAGAGTTACCGTTGCTCCCAGTCTTTCATGTATACAAGAGGTCAAGTCTGGAACTGTCTCTTTCTGTCCGTATTTACTCCTTCCTATAATCTCCAGCCTTTCAAATGCTGTGTCCAGGCATCCCAAAATGAAATGAATGGATCTTGATTTTTTTTTTTTTTTAACTTATTAAGGAACAATCTTGTGGGCTCCTGACCTTTGGTTCCTTCTTTCTTACAAAAAAAAAAAAAAAATGCATCCACTGAAACACGACATGTATAGAAACCCCCAAAACATTCAGTCCACCATAAGAGAGAAAGTAATTTCATTACAAACTCTGACGGGCAAGTAATGGACAGAGAGATGAACATTATAATCAGTAACATCCACAGCATTACATACATATCACAGAAAGGTAAGAACTTGACTTTTCACTCAAGCAGGACAGAAGGATAGTTTTCTTGAGTGCAAGGAGTGTAAACTTATTGTGCCTGGCAGTTGTACACCGTCCTTTTGCTACTTCCAGCATATAAAAATTTAGAGAGAGAGAGAAAGAGATTGTTGAGTTGCAGGATTTGCTAGATAGGAAGTACTGGAAGATTCTCAGTATTTCTCGTGCTTTTTCAGTTACATGTCAGAGTTGCCAGTTACCCTGCTATTGTGAGTAGTGGTATTCTGTAAAGTTATGCATTAAATGATATCCTGTTTTTTCTCCATGTTTTATTTATGTGAATTTTGTTGAATTATGTAATTTTACCTCAATCTGTATGCTTAAAAGTTTGGAGTGTTATGTAATGTAAGAAAACTCTGGCATATTTTGGATGTCTCTGATTTGGCAACTAATGTTGCTAAAGTAAACTAAAGATTGGAATGTAATGCAAGATTATTTAAGGATGAAGGAGAGAACAAAAGAGTGAATTTAGTCTGACTTGGGGCCTTGCAAAGTTAGTGTTGCTCTGGTACTTGTGATATCGTGAAGTGCTGTTGGCGAGCATACCGTGTAATTCACTCTATTGCCAGATGCCACAATCCCGGAAGGGGTGGCATTTTTGACTTTGAGTTATTTTTTTACGAGGAGCGGCACTAACCCTCCACCGACCCACTTGTTGACACGTAGGGAGCACGTATGTTTTGGTTATATGGTTACCACCCAGCATTATAAATGGTTTCTTGACTTACAGGAAACCATTTGGCTTGTCACTCAATGTAAAGCCACCTGTAAAGAAAAGAAAAGCAATAAGAAGTGACAGGAAAGATGAAAGAAATAGGAGGAGAGGAGGACAGGCACAGAAAAAGAATGATAAAGACTAAGAAGGAAGTAGGCAGCACCACATCAAGTGAGTGGATGATGGTCGCCACCACCTACCACTAGTAACTTGATAAGTAAAGGCAATGAACGTGAAAAGCTTGTTTGCATTCAATGCCTGTGCTGCTCTGTGTTGTTGTACACTGAAAGATTGCCTCTAGGAAGAACAACTCACTGGGCAACATACTGTTTTTCCTATACTGAACTGCTGCTGTTGGAGCTTGTGGCAGTGTGGGACGGAGAGATAACAGTGGTGTCAGGAGTGTGGATCATTAGAAGAGTGCTGCAGTGAGTCAAACATATGACATGGATGTAGAAGGTGTCCTTTGGTTCCTTCTTCCTCGCATACAGAAAAGAAAAAAAAAAAAAAAAAAGATAAGAACCCAGGCTAGGCAGGACGAGGTGTCACTGGCTGCAATCATGAAGCTACTGCAAGCACAAAGTGTACAACTACAAACACAAAGTGTACAGCTTCAAGCACAGAGTGAAGGACAGAAAGAACTCAAAGAACAAGTATAGGCACAGAATGAAAAACAGAAAGAACGATAAGAAAAGCTTCAAGAGACATTACAGAAGCAACAGAGCGAATTACAACTGAGGATGCAAGGACTGCTAGAGGCCTTCATGGGGGTAATGAAGGAAGAACAACAACAGTTTAAGAAGGAGGCAGATGTTAGCTAGAGCAGCAGAAGCATGAGGAAAGCAATTACGTGACTAAGCGCAGACAGCACGTAAACGACCAGTTGAAAATTAGTGAAGGAATAGTGATGGAGTGCAGACAGTATATAGATGACCAGTTGAAGCATGTAGACAACGATATGAAGATAATTAGTGAGAGAACTGAGGCTGTAGGGAACTATTGCCCTGCTGAGCCTCTGGTTAGTGTACAGGAAGCATATGAAAAAAAAAAATAAAATGACAGTGTATGGTGAATCTTGACAGATCACAAGAATCTAAAGGTAGCACTACAGGGATAAATAGTCAGAATGTAGGAGTTTTAAGTCCTGGGTTAGATGCCCCAGTTTTTAGCCCCAAGCCAGTAAAGTGAATGGCTATAATGGGAGTCCAATACAAGAGAAAGCTCAAGAATTATTTTGATTTTTTTTTTTTTTTTTTTTTTTTATGCGAGGAAGAAGGAACCAAAGGCCATGAGCCCGCAGTAACAGTTCCCTCCAAGAGAAAAACAAAATACAAGAGAGAGCCAAATTCAAGATCCGATCATTTTGAGATGCCTGGACACACTGCGTTTGAAAGACTGGAGATCATAGGCAGGAGGAAATACAGACAGAGGGAGACAGTTCCAGAGCTGACCTGTTGCATGAATGAAAGACTGGGAGTAACGGTTAACTCTTGCATTAGAGAGTTGGACAGAAAAGGGATGAGAGTTTGCTGCCAGACGGGTGCTACGCGCCCGTCGTAGAGGTGGAGGAATGCAAGCAGACAGTTCAGAGGAGCAGTGACCATTAAAGTAGCGATAGAAAAGAGATAAAGATGCAACAGTGCGGCGAAGAGACAGAGGTTGAAGGGAGTCAGTAAGAGGAGGAGAGTTAATGAGACGAAAAGCCTTTGACTCCACCCTATTGAGAAGAGCTGTATGTGGGGAGCCTCCCCACACATGAGAGTTGTACTCCACACAGGGGCGGATAAAACCCCTGTATAGAGTCAACAATTGTGCAGGGGTAAAGAAAGAGCGGAGTCGGCTTAGCACACCCAATCTCTTGGAAGCAGATTTTACAAGAGATGTAATATGATCTTTCCAAGATAAGTCCCGAGTAAATGAAACCCCAAGCATGTTCAAGGATGATGCAGGATTAATCTGAATATTATTAAACATTAGTGGGTATACCTGTGGAAGATTTTGTCGGGTTGATAGGTGTAAGAACTGAGTCTTAGAAGCATTAAAGACAACCATATTATTTTTACCCCAGTCAGAGATATGAGCCAAGTCAGACATTAGGTGTGCCATAGCCTCATCCCTTGTTTCTTGAAGTAACTGTTGAGATGGGCGTTATGCGGGAACCGAATGGAAAGGTGAAGGGTGGAGTCATCAGCGTATGAGTGGATAGGGTTAGATGTACAGCTTAGAAGATCATTGATGAATAAAAGGAAGAGAGTTGGTGATAGGACAGAGCCCTGAGGAACACCACTGTTGATAGATCTAGGAGAAGAACGATGGCCGTCTACGACAGCAGCTATAGAACGACCAGAAAGGAAGCTAGCGATGAAGGTACAGATAGAAGGATAGAAACCGTAGGAGGGCAGTTTGGAAATTAAAGATTTATGCCAGACTCGATCGAAAGCCTTTGAGATGTCAAGTGCAATGGCAAAGCTTTCGCCAAAGTCCCGAAAGGAGGATGACCAGGAGTCTGAAAGGTAGGTGAGAAGATCGCCAGTGGAGCGTCCCTGACGGAACCCATACTGACGATCGGAAAGAAGGTTGTGATAGGAAAGATGCCTTAAAATTTTTTTATTAAGAATTGACTCGAAAACTTTTGAAATACAGGACGTTAAAGCAATTGGACGATAGTTGGAGGGTTGGGAATGGTCACCCTTCTTTGGGACTGGCTGAATGAGAGCAAACTTCCAGCAAGAAGGAAAGGTACAAGTTGACAGACAAAGGCGAAATAGTTTGCCTAGGCAGGGTGTAAGCACAGAAGCACAGTTTTTGAGAACAACAGGAGGGACCCCATCAGGCCCATATGCCTTGTTAGTACTGAGGCCAGTAATGGCAGAAAATACATCAACTGAAGAAATTTTAATGTCAGCCATGAGGAAGTCAGAGGGGGGAAGTGATGGAGGAACAGCACCGGAATCATCTAAGGTGGAATTGGAGGAGAAAGTCTGTGCGAAGAGATCTGTTTTATCAGTAGAAGAAATAGCTACAGAACCATCAGAGTAGAAAAGAGGAGGGAAGGATGATGAGGTAAAGTTGTTAGAAAGATTTTTGGCAAGGTGCCAGAAGGAGCGGGAAGAATTCGAGTTGGAGAGTTGAGAGCATTTAGTATGGATGAAATTATTTTTAGTAGAGCGAAGAACAGACTTAGCACGATTCCGGGCAGAAACGTAAAGATTATGTGATTCAGGGGTGGGTTGGCTCCGGTACCTTTTGTAGGCCTTCTCCTTGTTGCGGACAGCATTAGAACAAGCGTGATTAAACCAAGGCTTTCTTGCGTTAGTCAAAGGATATGAGAAAGGAATGTATGCTTCCATGCCCGAGAGAATAACCTCCGTAATGCATAAGGCACACTCAGATGGCTCCCGGCCATGGAAGCAATAATCATTCCAGGGAAAATCAAAGAAGTACTGCCTGAGGGCCTCCCAGTTCGCAGCTCCAAAATGCCAGAGACGACGTTTCCCTGGAGGGTCCGCAGGGCGTACTGGAGCGATAGGACAGGTTAAGGTAATAAGGTTGTGATCGGAGGAGCCCAACGGAGAGAAAAGATTAACAGAGTAAGCAGAAGGATTAGTTGTGAGGAAGAGGTCAAGTATGTTGGAGCTCTCTCCAAGGCGGTCAGGGATACGGGTAGGGTGCTGTACAAGCTGCTCTAGGTCATTAAGGATAGAAAAGATGTAGGCTTGTTCACCAGGAGGATCCGTGAAAGGAGAGGAGAGCCAAAGGTGGTGGTGAACATTGAAATCTCCAAGAATGGAGATTTCAGAGAAAGGAGAAATGGACAGAATGTGTTCCATCGTAGAAGTAAGATAGTCGAAGAATTTTTGATAGTCAGTAGAATTAGGGGATAAGTAAACAGCACAGATATATTTAGTCAGAGAATGACAGGAAAGCCGAAGCCAGAGAGTGGAGAATTCAGAAGAATCAAGTTCAGGAACACGAGAGCAAGATAAGTCGTTGCGTATGTATACACAACAGCCACCTTTGGCTTTGAAATGAGTATAGAGAAAGTAGGAGGATACAGAGAAGGGTTTGCTGTCAGTTGCCTCAGACAGCTGAGTCTCCGTTAGAAAAAGAAGGTGAGGTTTAGAGGAGGAGGTGGTGCTCAACAGAGCGAAAGTTAGATGAAAGGCCGCGAATGTTGCAGAAATGAAGAAGAAGAGAGTCAGACAGTGGTTCCAGGCACCTCGAGTCGTCACCGGGAGAGGGGCAGATGGCGGGGGCATTTATGGTCCCCCCCCCTGGGGACTCCGAGGCTGGGTGAATTGACGCCATTTTGGTAAATTTTGAATAGGAAGTGTAGTGTGTACTGTGCATGTAGTTTGGTGAAGATAGATAGAGAAATTTGTACTGGAGAGCATGCTGGCCTACTCTCTGTGTAACTGAGACACTGAAAAAGTTCAGCAAAGGGGGATGGTCAGGAACTAGTCCTGAGGGCTGATGAAACGGGAGCTCCAGCACTCCCTGTCATCAGCTTTCCATCCACCTCGGGAGTACTGCCCTGCTCGACTGGTGCTACAGTCTACTCCTCACGATGGTAGAGTATCTTGGGTAGCTTGGGAAGTTTGGGTTATTTGCTGATCAGAATGGTTAAGATGATAGGCAGAGGGAAGTGCGGCTTGCTACTAGCCTCAAAGGTGCCACAATGGAGATTATTGGGCTGATGTCAGTAAAGAAGAGGAAGAACTGGAGTGCTGATATGGGATCATGTACCAGACTGAGGTTTACAGAGCAAGACTTTGGACCCATATACGTGCTTGAGGCGAATCCCTTCAGCAGCTTGCTCTTGACCTGGAACACCATCTAACCTGTTGGCTATTCTTCTGGGAGACCGGTTCATTGATGCTCTTGACAGTGCAGACTTGAAATTGTAAGTGAAGCAGGCACAATCAAGAAGCAAGCATGCAAGACACACTAGCTAGGGCTCTAGAATTTGAATCCTGTGTAAGATGCAGTACGTTCACTTTTCAGGCAGATCATAGTGCGGGATTCTAGACAAAAAGGGCTAGGTACATGAAGCAGAAAAATTTTAGGGAAGTTGCTGGTACTGTGAGAAGCCAGGACATTGGAAAGTGGACTGCTATAAGCGGAAGAGAGAACAGGAGAAGATCAGAGGAGACAGGACAAAAGAACGTGGATTGTTACAAATGGAAGAAAGAGCAAGAACGGAACACTACAAGAAAACCCATGATTGCAACAAACGGGTGTTGGACATGTGGTGAGGTGGGCCACTTCAGCTATGACTGTCCAAATCAAAAGGACGGCAAGAAGAAGGCTGCAGAATATGAGAAAGATGAGGGTAAATTAGTAAAGGCTGGTGACAAGAGGAAACAACCAGCCAGATATTCCCAAGAAGCCCCACCACTGAGAAAATGCAACAGAACCTACACTGATAGTTTGTGAGGAGACCGAAGAACTGTCGGCAAGCACTGAAGTAGGAAAGGGAATCTTAGCAAGAAATGCTGCCATACTGTAGTGACAGGGCCAGTGTCAGATGCAGAAGACCTGTAAAGGATGCAGATTTACAACGAGTGCTAGAGTGGCTGCAGTAGAGTACAGTGTGACAATCTTGGGAAGAGGTTTCCAGGTTCAGCCTTGCAACTAAGAGCTACTCGAGCCAATGGAACCTTCTTCATTTCAATATCAATCTACTGGAGTGTCAGTGGGAGACACTCGAAGGCCTCAGCAAGTATTGGCAACTGGAGATTCTGAAGAAAATGAGGTCTGGGATCTTGTATGAATTCCATAACCAGATCACTAGTGGGCACCTGGGAGTGAAGAAAACTCTAAGCTGGCTGCGACAGAGGTTCTATTGGACTGGCATTCGTCAGGAAGCTGAAGAATGGTGTTGGGCCTCTGATGTATGCTGTGCCAAGAGGGGACCCAAGAAACGTGGTTGCGCAACTCTCCAGCTGTACTGAGTGGGTGCACTGATTGAAAAAGTTGCAGCAGACATTGCTGGATTTCTGCCACTCACTGAAAGAGGAAACTGGTATATATACATCGTCATGGATGTCACGAATTCGCGCAAGCGTATTTATAAATTCGTGACATTGTACATCGGTGAGAAAACCACGACTTCTAGTGGAATTCCCACTGCGCATCACTCGTTCAATCATCCTTTTATTCATTCCGATTGGGATGGTTTTCAGGACATTTCTCACTGTTTCACAAGTGATCATTCTTATGCACGACATTAGTGCCTTCACTAAGTGATTTATTGTGAGCGCACATTGTTCTCACTTTCTTTCCGTTGACCATTGAAGTTTGAACACGACCATCCCTCGCCCTTTTTCATAGTTTGAAGTTAGTCAGCTCTGAGTCGTCGTGAGATTAGGATCGTTTGTGCCCAGCGCAAGGCAGCACCGCTGTTGTACAGCGAGTTCCTGAATCTCCACGTAGACGGTGAATTTGCCAAGAGGGTTAAGCAAATTGCAGCATCTGATGTCCTGCACAGGTGCCCAGTCCTTTTCACTCAGCTCCCCTCCACTGACCAGTATCTTTTCGTTTTTTTCTTAGGTTTAAGTGTGTTTAGTTTTTGAATAAAGGAGTGAGTGTATTCTCCTTGTTATTTTGAATTCATTTTTGAGACTCATGTGATGTAAATTTCTTTCATCGTAATTAATAAATTTACAGTTCTTTTTCTTTGAGATAATGTTGTTAAACTCGTGTTTTATTTCTCCACATTAAGCTTATTTTAGTTGCCACTCCTAGTTTGCACAAACGCTTTACATTATTCATAACTGGTACTTAGGCCAGTTCTTTTGTATCAAGCTTAAATCCGTTGTGCCAGCCAGGAGTTAATGCACCGGCAAGAACCTGTTTATCATTATTAGCATTAGTTATTGATTGTCAGGGGTGGAATCACTTACTCAAGAGGGTAACAGTACTAACAAACAGCACGCTTGAGTAATTAGTCTCTGCTGTGTACTGTTGAGAAAGTTTATAAATTATCGTCCTTAGAGAATCGGCGAAGTAAGCCGGCATAAAGTAAAACTTACTGCTTGATTTTCAGAAGTCAGTTCCTTGTCTATATTATGAAGCAACATCTAAACATTCTTAATTCTTAAATTCACATCCCCCTGTGACAATGGACTACTTCACAATGTGGCCAGAATCCTAGGCCATCCCCAATCAAGAGGCTGCACTCTTGCCTAGGTGTTGGTTGACCAGTTTTTCTGTCGTTTTGGGATGCCACAAGAGCTACTGTATGTTCAGCCCAGGGTAGAAATTTCAAGTCACCTGTATTCCATGAGTGCTGCAAGTTACTGGGGATCATAAGGACCAGGACGACCCCACTAAGGCCACAGTCAGATGGGATGGTGGAGAAACTCAACTGGACCCTTGGACAAGAACTTGCCAAGTACTGCATAGAGGGAAAGAGGGAATGGGCCCAGAAATTACCTGCGTTGCCGATGGCATATTGGTCAGCATCCCATGAGTCTGCCAGCTACACCCCTGCAAAACTAGTTACACTTACCAGTTAACTTGTTAATGGGAAGCCCACCTGGTTAGGAGTTGCCTACAGGCACCTCCAGCAATGCAAAGCATCTTCAGAAAAAGCTGGCTGAGGTACATCATCGACTGCGAGAAGCTCTAAAGATTTCAGGCAAAGTGTTGAAGTGAAAGTATGATGCCAAGACAAGTGAGGTGAAGTTTACAGTTGGTGACAAAGTTTGGTTATATACTACTCAGAGGAAGAAGGGAAGGTTGCCAAAGCTGCAGAGCCCGTGGGATGTGCCTTACACTGTGTTGGACTGCCTATCAGATGTAACGTACCTGATTCGGGGAGACATGAAGTCTCCCCCACAGGTGGTATACATAAATCGTCTGTGGCAGTACCATGGGCCAGGACAGTACAGCTGGGACATCTCCGAGGAATCGTGCTCTCCCTCAGCCAAAGATGTTGAGGATGACCAAGGAGCTGAAGTACAAGAGTATGGTGACAGTTTCCCAAGAGAAGCAGTGCATCGGGAAGAGGACCAAGACATTCCAGGAGTGGACCGTGTGGAGGAGCAGGAGCGTCGTCAGACTTGGCATAGGAGAAGACCTGATTAGTTGAAGGGTTATTTTGTGTATTATTAAATGTTTAGTTTGGATTACGGATTATGTTTGTATGTATTGTGTAGTTTTGACAGGACGACAAAGGACATGGGAGGGGATAGTGTTGAGAAGCAGGACTTGCTACATACGAAGTACTTGAAGGTTCTCAGTATTATATTTTTTTCTGTTACGTGTCAGAGTTCCCAGTTAGCCCTGCTATTGTGAGCATAGGTGTTTTGTAAAGTTAAGCATTAGATTTTATGGTCTCTTTTTCTCCATTATGTTTTACATATGTGATTGTTTGTTAAATTATCTAATTTTGTCTCAGTTTCTATGCTTAATTATAGTGCTATGTAATGTATGAAAACTCTGGCATGTTTTGAATGTCTCTGATTTGGCAACTGTTGTAGCTAGAGTATATTAGAAGACTCGAGTGTAATGCAAAATAACATAAGGATGGAGGAGAGAATAGATGAGTTTAAGTTTAGTTTGACTTGTGGCCTTGCGAAGTTAGTGGAGCTCTGGTACGTCATATCTGTTAGGTGTAGTTGGCGAGCATTTCGTGTAATTAATTGCTAAATCGTGGTAGGTGGTGGTGACCATCATCCATTCACTTGGTGTAGTGCTGCTTATTTCTTCCTTAGCCTTTATCATTCTCTTTCTGTGCCTGCCCTCCTCTCTTCCTATTTCTCCTATCTTTCCTGTCACTTCTTATTGCTTTTCTTTGCTTTACAGGTGGCTTTACATTGAGTGACAAGCCAAATGGTTTCCTGTAAGCCAAGAAACCATTTACAAAGCTGGGCGGTACCCATAAAACCAAACCATACATGCTCCCTACGTGTCAACAAGTGGGTTGGTGGAGGGTTAGTGCCCCTCCCCAAAAAACAAATAACCTAAAGTCAAATGGCCACCCCTTACGGGATTATGGCATTTGGCAATAGACAGATAGATAGAATTGCTAAATAAAGTTAACGAATGTGTGAAGCTTATTTACACTCAATGCCTATGCTGCTCTGTGTTGTTTTACACTGAAAGGATGCCTCTAGGAAGAACAACCCACTGGGCAACATCCTTCCTATATTGAACTACTGCTGTTGGAGCCTGCGGCAGTGTGGGACAGGGACATAACAATATATATATATATAGGGGGGCTCTGTGCTACAGCGGTAAAGAGTGCGTTTACGTACACTGAAGGACGAGGGTTCTCGCCCCGCAAGGGTAATAAACTTTGGGAGCGTTCTTCAGGCCACGTACAGCATTGGCGGACACAAGGGGTGCTGTGGATGAACCAGTGTCACATACTAAAAAGTATGTTTGCACCCAGTCGGCTTGCGCAGGCCGATTACACTTGGTTCACAGACTACACACACTTCCAAAGCCACTCCAACACTACAATTATACTTACAAGCACTTCTCACCCTACACACAATCTCTGTTAGGCAGCCTAAGCCACTTGGTAGAGATACATCAGCTGTATCATCCCCACTTCGGTCGGGATAGACCGGTCCTGCAGTGGACACACAAACGGCTGATGGGATGACATGAGATGAGAGATGTATGTATGTATGTATACATAGATAGATAGATATGGGTATATCATTTGAGTAAAAATAAGGACACTAAATTTGTTCTCATGGCAAATAACAGTTTCCAGTATTTCTACCTTTTCATCAAAGACCCCCTTAATCAAAATCTTTCACGATCTCCATTATTTTCTATTATAATTTATATAAACTATACACAGCCTCTTGCAGATTCATATCCACTGTTTTAAATGCTGACATTTCATGCTAATGCCATCCAATATCCTGTATCAAATGAACTAATGTGGACCCTAACGCACATGGAAACCTTGCAATTTTAATTTCTGTGTCAAACTAAAACAGTTTTTTTAAACTCTAATACGCTTTTCTCCTGCAACTAGTACAAGCAGTCTTGAACCACCCTTTCACAACAGCTGTCAGTACAGTGGTATCTAAATTCATGTTCAGTCATCGCCACTCATACACAATGTTAGCCATTCTTTAGAGAACTCTTTCAATGTTAGCTATCAGTTCAGTTTTACATTCACACAAAAAATTTGTAATATGTTTCCGGCCACACGTCAATGAGTTCATACTCTTTGCCATGACTTACATATCACTTGTCTTCTGCATTTTTCTGGATGCCCTAAAATATGATTACAGCTTGATCATGTGGCCGAGGTTGCAGCACCATGGGGTGTGAGTGTGTTCCAAAAGGCAGGGAACACGCAGGATACCAATATGACACAGACACAGCTCTCTCAGATGGTTGGCCAAGCTCGCAAGGTATGTCATTCTCCTGTTATTGCTGAGACAGATAGACTACTCACATTACAGCTAAGGGAGAAGGGTCACAGTAATATTTTTCCTGACAGAGGTACGTTACATGCATTACCAGTGAGCTAGGCAGGTCAGTGAACTAAATACAGTAATACTTGGTGACGTACCCAGCTACGGCAGGTGTCTTGGTCCATGACGGTGGTGATAGTGGGCGAAGATCCGGTGTTCCTCGCAGCATTCGCCAAGTCGTCCCTCGAGGGCCGCCTCCTGGTGTGGTCAACAAGGCTCCTTTTCCTCACCTGCCTCCCACTCCACCGTCTCCACCATTTCCACAACACACTTGCCATGACCAACTCCATGTTGCTTCAGTTTTCTTATGATCCATCACTCAGGTTAGAGCTAATATGCTATGATACTCTTAAGGTGATACTACTGCAAGGAGCATATCAGTAACTTGGAATAAATATGTAGATAACAAATCATGTAGTTATTGTTTAAATTTTTTTCTTTTTTTTTAAGACTTTATTAAAGGATCAGTATCAAGTAGAATGTCCCTTTTACAGCAAGCATCCTTGATGATGTAATGCAAAATAGCAAGGAAAGATTGAATAATTAATGTAGGAACATGTTTGGCACAGTTCCTCAAGAAGAGATTAGTTAAGAAATGGTTAAATGGCATTTATAAACAATGCATTTTAATATAAACATAAATGCTGATGAATGTAAGATCTGAGTATATTTCACTGTGTTTCTGTGTGTTGGTGAATCTGTGATGCATGCTTAACTGTTCACTTTGTCACTATTTTCTGCACTAGTTTTGCATTATTCGTGTGTAATATGCACACGAATACGATAATCACAAAATTTACTTTTTGTTTCAGAGTTAAAATTTACACTGAGTTGCCCTATGGTCAGCCAGGAAATCAACCAGTAACTGTAGCCACCTGGTCACCTGGCAAAGGATTTACCATGAAATCCTCGACCCCATTTTATTTTGACAAATTTTCCAGGTAATATATTTTTATCATATATTACTGTTTAAATGTGAAGAGCATATTAGTAACACTCTACTTAGATTTTTACTCAGCTAATAAAATGACTGGATTATGTGCAGGCAACACAATCAGTGGCTTAGTGTGACCTAAGAATGTGAAAAATGTATGCCTTTATCCTTAAGGTCCCCACCCATATTTGTATCTAATATAGGGTACTTTATATATCTAGCCAGGACGCACATGCACTGACGCATAAACCACGCCTAATTACTTTCTCCGGGCAGTTCTGTCAAGTAGATGTAATAGTATCGTTAAGAAACCATTTTTAGATGTATAAAATGCTGAGTTTTCTCAAGAACACATCCAAATTTGAATAGGGAGATCAATAAAAAGCATTTTGATGATTTTAGGTCCAAACTGTAGGGTGGGTCACTTCAGTTTCTGAAGTATTATAACAAATGGCATGAATGGAAACATGTTTCTAAGAATGTTATGCAATAATCAGAAACTGATCATAACCATTAAAGCCTATAATCTCAACCTGTAGAATGCTGAAAAGCGATGAAGTTTATTGCAGAATCGTACAGTACCAGTCTTTACAAGGAAAATAATTAGAAACAGAGAAATTAACAAAGTGACTAAGAATGGCAGATGAAACATTTCTCTCCTGGAACACCCATACAGTATTGGTTCCTTTCAGACCTTCGCTGGACCGCCGCTGATTGATGTATTTTTTAGAATTTTGTATGGATGGAAAGAAAAATTTTTTTAGGAGCCTAATAAAGTAGAAGCTTCAGAGCTGAATAAGTGTTAACCCCTCCATGGCCGACAGTGTGGACTTCATCAGGCCCCACAGGCCGACCTCACAGCAATTTTATGAAGTTTCGAAAATCGTTCTTTCTTGCCATATTGAAGAGGATGTTCCGATGCACCTAGCAGTGCAGATTTTAGCTTCCTAGACTCATCCTGTGGCGTGCAATCGAACGTCAAAGTTTCGTAAATTTAGGCAGCTGATACCGGTCACATGTAGGAATTGCAGTGATGCAACATCGTAATTTTTTATTTTTTTTTTTACCAAAAAAATATTGTCAATGGTACTGAAATTGTGTGAAATAACTAGATGTGTATTTTGATATATTTCATAACATAATATGCAAGGTTTTAATTTAAAAAAATTTATATGAATTTATTTGGCATTTTTTGGTGTATATTGTGTTTATGGTAGTATCGACTTATTTTTGTAGTCTGTGGTAAAGTTTGTTGGGAAAGGGAGGTGAGAGATGGTATTTTCAGACCTAAATGAGATAAGTGTCATCTCTTGAATGTACAACCTGGACAGTGAGGATTGAAATGCGAGTAGACCCGCAATTCGCACCGCGCTTGAGCTGAATGGTGAGAAGGGAAGGGAGGCTGTTCCACCCACGAAAACATTATGTGAACACGGAAAACTTTCCTGTTATGCTTGTGAAAGGCAAAGAATATGTAACATGATCCAAAACAGTACAACAAACCTGAGCAAATAGGTAAAGATACCAAACAAAATGTATTTTTCTTTTATTTCATGTATTTTTTTATTCCTGTATTTATTCACAATCGTAAACAGGGTGGTTGTGCGTCTTTTGCTGGCGAGGAGAAAGATTATATTTTCTGTATGGGTCGAGATAACGGCTGTAACTATGTAAGTAGACATAGCCGAGGGGTGTAATTATACAGAGAAGGTTATCTGGCCACCAATCTCGATAGCATAGTTTTAGGTACTTGTGGCGAGATTGGACACTTGATTATGGACCGTTAAGCTCAACCAGAACTAAGTAGTGAGACGTAGTGTCAACGAGGTGAGTTACAGCACTCTCGGGTTACAAGGTTTATTGCACAAAGTTAGAAAAGAGATGAGCTACAGTTTAACAGAGCATGACAGTAACGTTGGACCTTCTCATCAGCCTTCTCTCCCCTTTCTCTCTCTAACTCCCTTCTAATCTGAAGGGAATCTCTCCGACATTATATATAACATGGGGAAGATATGTATGGTAAATTTCCTATTATGTGGACTAACTGGCTAGGGCTGGTTACTCCACGTGTTTTGGATACGTCATGCAATTCTTGTTCGTCTGGCCTACAAGGAACTTTGAGATACATCGGATGGCTTAAGAATTCTTGGTGGTCGGGGACAAGATGGGTTGTGGATATACATTATATGAATTGACATTCCTGGTTCGTCTAGGCAAGGGGATGTGTTCTCTAACTCTTCCTGTAGGATTTAGACATAAATCCTACAGGATTTATGTAGGAGGCATAGAAGTTCTCTGCTAGATGTTCATGTTAAACGGGGAGCGGATATTGGTAGTGACCAACTCAGCATTGCAAAAATAAGGTTTAAACTTAAAAATCAGAAGAAGGAAAAATCTGGTGTTGGTAGATACGATATTGTTAAGCTTAGAAGGGAAGGAGAAGAAAAGGAGGAATTCAGATTAGAATGCAGAAATAGGTTTTTGGTGTTGGAAACGTTGGAAGAGGGGGAGAGAAGTGTAGATGAGATGTGGGAGGATGTGAACAAAGTTTTGCATGAGACTGCTGAATGTACGATTGGAAGGAGACATAGATTCAGGAGAAAGAAATGGATATCAGAGGAAACGTGGGATATGATAAAAAAGAGAGGTGAGGCTAAATTGAGGAGTGAGATGCAATGCGTTGATGAACGAGAGATTGAATTAGCAAGAGCTGCGTACTGGAGTTTGAATTCAGAAGTAAGAAGGTTAGCTAGGAGAGATAAAAGAAGATATGTGGATGAAAAGGTTGCAGAGACTGAAATCTTAATAAACAAAAATGATGGACAGAGTCAAAGAATAGCATATGAATCGATTAGAGAACTGAGTGGTAATGCAGGTAAACGCAAGGAAATACCAGTTAGAGACAGGGAAGGAAATTTATTAACCAAAGATGGAGATATTAAGAATAGATGGAAAGAGCATTTTGAGACAGTTCTTAATAGACCAATACCACCAGAAGAGGATATACCGTCTGCTCAGGAAGATTTAAATATAGAAACAGGAGAGTTGAGGCTTGCAGAAGTGGAGAAAGCAGTAAAACAGTTAAAGAATAATAAGGCACCAGGGGAGGATGGTTTATTTCCGGAAATGTTTAAAGTGGAGGGGGATAGATTAATAATGATCTTGACCAAGCTATGCAATAAGATATGGGTGACGGGGTTACTACCATCAGTTTGGAAGAATGGTGTAATTGTTAAAGTTCCGAAGAAGGGAGACCTGAGTGAATGTGGTAATTGGAGGGGAATCTCTTTGTCACCGATAGCTTTGAAAGTTTTCAGTAGAGTGTTCTTAAATAGGTTGGAGCCGGTGGTTGAGGGTATTCTGAGGAATGAACAGGCTGGTTTTAGAAAGGGACGTGGTTGCAATGATCATATCTTTATAGTTAGGCATTTGATGCAGCAAGTTAATGAAATGAGAGTACCGTTAAGTCTTTGTTTTGTTGATTTTGAAAAGGCTTTTGATAGTGTTTCGAGAGAGACTATGGGGAAGATCATGAGACATTATGGAATACCAGAGGAGTTTGTGAGGGTCATTATGAACATGCATGAGGACACATTTTGTAAAGTGATGGTTGATGGTTGTCTGAGTGATTCGTTTGAAGTCAAGTCCGGAGTAATTCAAGGTGGTGTTCTATCGCCTTTACTATTTATATTGGTCATTGATTACATTATGAAACGCGTTGGAACAGAAACCGGTGCTGGTATACTTTGGGGAGAGAATAGGAAACTTTTGGATTTAGATTATGCAGATGATAAAGTTTTGATTTGTGATGGGCCAGAAGAGATGCAGAGAGTGTTGGACTGTTTGGTGAGTGAAGGTCGCAAGGTGGGTTTGGTTATTAATTGTGGAAAAACTGAAATAATCAATATGAATATGGAAAATGCGCAGGAATGTGTAATTGGAGGTATGGTTGTAAAGCAAGTTGATAGGTTTAAATATTTAGGTACTTATTTAGCCAAGGATGGTTCTTTGAACTTTGAATTCGAGGAAAGGTTAAAGAAGGCTAATCAGGCAATGGGAATGCTTAAAAATATTTGGAATAATAAAAAATTTTCTGTGCATACAAAAATCAAACTTTATAAGGTAATGGTTAGGAGTATCTTAATTTATGGACACGAGTCTTGGTACAGCACAGTGACTATGGAAAATATTTTCTTGGTGTTTGAAAATAAAGCACTTAGAAGAATATTAGGAGTTAAGTGGTGGGAAAGGATACCAAATAGTAGAATTAGAGAAATAACGGGAGTGCAGCCGATCGATGAATATGTTAGATTCTCACGATGGAAGTGGCTAGGACATGTGTATAGGAGACAGGGAATAGTACGAGGTACACCAGGGTGGGTGGCACTTGGTAGGAGAGGTAGAGGAAGGCCAAAAGAGACGTGGGTGAGGACAATGAGACGGGAAGCTGGAGATGAGTGTTGGGGAGATCTTGAGGAGTTAGCACAAGATAGGATGTGGTAGTGTGAGTTCATCGAGGCCCTATGCATCCCCGAGGGTGCCACAGGAAATGATTGATTGATTGATTGACCTGTTCTACATATTGTTACCTATAGCTATATATTGTAGAGTAGTTACATACAGTATAGTACTGTGTTACATTATGCCTACATATCGCTCAGTCACGCGAAACTGGCGTACCATCGACAGTAAAGGGTCATAACATATTAATGGATACAGATTACAGTCAATTTGTAAGTGAAATACATAATATTGTGAAAGTTACATAACTGGGATAATGTAGTTATTATAGTTATGAAATTGTACATGTATAATATAATAGTAATATTAAAATAATACAATGGGAAGTCTACTGTAGTCAGTTATACAATATATATGAGAAGGACTTGCTATATATATATATATATATATCTATATATAGATATATATATATATTTGTGTGTGTGTGTGTGTGTGTGTGTGTGTGTGTGTGTGTATGAGATATATTAGTATAATTAAAGTATGCCTATATTATGTGTAACCTATATTTTGTTATTTTATATAAAATTTATATACAATATTTTCAATATTTACTCAGTTTTGTCTCACTTGTACGGAACAGTTCTTAAACACTGATTCTTGGTTAGCAATCCTTGCTTACATTCTGTGCATGGCCAAAATTAATACAATAAATATGATGGAGAAAAGTACAAAGATGACAGGAGCTGGGCTGTATACATAATATGGGTTAAACATAATCGTACTGTATTCTTCCCAAGGTTGTATTGTCTGATTTATTAATTGCATGGTTTCATACTTGGGTGAAGTCAATTTAATGTGTGCACTTACATTTAAGTTCATCTTAGGCAGTGGCCGGAAGTATTTGTATGTGTGGTTGAGAATAGCATAACGGTTTTTAGTGGGCAAGGTGGATGGTGTAGGTGTCAGGACAAATCTGGTGAGATGTATAAACCAGATGCTGATGTATGGGCTGGAGGTGTATCTCGGCAAGGCACAAAAACTGATGTATTTTGAGTGAAATAGAAGAACTGTGAATGTCCAGTGCGTTGATGGTGGATGAGTTTATCTGGAGCAAATGTTAACTTGCAATGATGAGGGATGTCATGATCTTTTATGATGGCCATTTCACAAGGAACTGTCTCAGCTGGCAGAAACGTGAAGATGTACGCAGGACAAAGGTGAAATGCATGTAATGATGTGCGACATTTGTGTTCAATTGTTGTTTCACTGGTGAAAGTGACAGCGCCCTGTTTCTTGGAGACCATGATGACTTCTGTTTTGATGCTGATGGTGACTAATTACTCATCTTTCTTAGAAGGAAAAGGGTATATTTGATAGACTATGAAAAAAATCATCCGTTACGAATGATACATGAACTACTATTGATGTTGTTGTGAGTGTTGCTTCCAAATATGGATAATATAACATCAGATTTTTTTCCTCAGACAAAGGTTTCAATCAATGCTTATGTATGCCTTGACTAATTATTTGCCGGAGGTTGTGAATGGGCAGTAAATTACTGGTGATCCTTCCGTTACCAGCATTAGGAATTCCTTTCATGAAGGCCTGATACTGAGCTCTAGTATTGTCTAACTGTAGTATTATTACATCAGTATGTTCTGTGATTACAGAGAGGTGTTGGAATAGTGTATTGTTACCTTCTAGTGCATTTAGTTTCTCCACAAATCCTAGAGTTGATGTTTCTGCCTTCCTTAGGTTCTTTACAATCGTCAGCATTAAGGTGTTCTGAGTATCAGCTAAGTTATGTTGGTATGACAGAATTTGTGATATTTTGCTAAATTTGTTATTCATTTCCTTTAGATCATTTTCTGTAGCTACTCCAAAAATGTTGCCTAAAACTGCTCCACCTAGGCCGAACAAACCGCGTGTTTAACGTGTATTTGTGATGTGGTTTCCTGTCTCCAGTGTTACTCCCAGCTGATGGGATATCCTGGATCATGGTGATCACGTGCTTAGCCTGTCCTAGCTTCCAGTCAATTACTTTAATTAATTCAGCTAATTCCTATGTGGGGTGATCATGTTAAGAAAGGTGTTTTAATACCGCTTCCAGAGTTCTAAGTGGTCCCGATATCTTCTGTAACATTCTTGGTATGTCTTGCAGTATGTCCAAACTAACTTCGGTACTTATTATGTGCTGCACTGTTGTTGTTGAGGCTGTTGGGGCTATGAGGCAACCCTGCCGGACTACATGCTGAGGATGTAAGTGAGGTGATCCTCTTGATATCAATAGGAACTTGATCCATGGAATTATTCGCCTCATCTTTACCTACCGAAAGAACAACTGTATTAGAGATCTAATCCACTGTTGTTAGGAAGTTATGCTAAGGGTAATGCTAGTGATGATGAATAATACAGATATCTTGGCGTGTTTAATCCTATTACCAATAAAAGGAGTCTAAATCGATTCCTAAGTCATGTAAATGGCTTGTTATGATGAGCTATATTGGTTGCACCTATGTCTGTTTGGTATGCGACCGCAGTTTATTCCGATATGTGTTGATTACTTCAAGCTTATTTTCACCGTGTTTACAAGGGTTTTCGGTCGTGTCTGGTGTTTTATAGTTGCACGCTAAATTTTTTGAGACTTTTTCTAAGTGATCAATTTGTGTTTCTTTTTCTTCGTCACCTGATAGTGACTTAATTATTATATTATTGTCTCTTCTCTTGATTATCCTGTATGGGCCTTCAAAATTTCGGTGATAGTTTGTTATTTCTAGTGTGAATGAGGCTATTGACAATATCACCTATGCTGATATTTGATTCTTTTGCCTTCTTATTAAATGATTCTCTCATTTCTTCCTTGGACATTGCTAACTGTGTCTTTACCTTTGTGTGTATTTCTTGAGGTTCACGTAAGCGAAGTTTAGGAAATCGTCATAATTATATATGGGAATTTGTTCGCCCTCTAACATCTCATAAGGGAGACGTTTGTCTGACCAGTAAATGATGAAATGAGGTGTACCTCCTATTGATTTGTTAATTGCATACTAAGTGATGCTTCAACTCTGGGGATCCAGTCATCCCAGTTAGCGTACCGTAATTTTCATGGAGAATGTGCCGTAGTACATCTAATATTTTGTTATTCTGCCTTTCCACCAATCCACTGGAAGCTGGATGGTAGGCCAAGATATTAACTTTCTTTATATTGTATTGTTTACATATTTCTTGTAAAATTTCAGAGTTAAATTCACCACCATTGTCGCTTATTAGCACCTTTGGTGTGGTGAACCTAAGATCACACTATCAGTGAATACCCGTGCGACTGTTTCTGCTGTTTTATCCTTAATTGGAGCCAGTATCACAAATCGTGAGAAGTGATCAGTTGCAACAAAGAGATATTGCTTGTGACTGGCAGGTAAGGGTAATTTAAGTAAATCAACCGCGACAGTGTCCCACGGTTGTCTAGGTACAGGATATTGTCCTATTGGTGCAGGTGATAACGTGTAACCTTTGTGTTTCGCACATGACTCGCATCTGTCTATGTGATTATGTATGTCTTTGCGTAACGTTGGCCAAGTCTGTAATATGACATCCGGGCCTGCATGACTGCCCTGTCCTTGCCAGGATGCCCTGCATGTGGACTATCGTGTATTACCCTTAAAATGTGAGGTATTATTGTACTAGGAGTAACTAACTGCCTATTATTTTTTCTATGATTTGTTTGTTCTGGATTTACCCTATATAAGACATTGTTTACCACTGTGAATTATCCAAGTGGTACCTGTAACTTTGGTAATGGTACATCATCGTCTGACTCGAGATGATATATTACTTTACACCATGCTGGGTCCTGTTTTTTGGCGTGTGAAATTTCTTGATTTGTGGGGATCGTTTTATCACTGTTGGAGAGTGATTCCTGTGGACTTATTGTAGCAACATTGGCTAACGGGTTTCGTGATAAAGCATCGCCAGCTAAATTTACTTTATCTTTTATGTAGTGAAAATTTCAGTGTAATTCTGGATTTTACATTTCCATCGTGCTCTCCTCCCACAGAGGAGTTTTTCTTGGAACATGCCCACGAGAGGCTTGTGGTCTGTGCATAGGTGAATTTCGTATCCGTACACGAGGTCACGAAATTTCTGTAGAGCAAATACTACTGCTAGGGCTTCTAAGTCTGTTGTACAGTGATTTTTCTCTGCTCATTTTATTTGTCTACTGGCAAAGGCAATGAGTTGGTATTTTCCTCGTTTATCTTCTTGCATCAGCGCAGCACATAAACCTTTGAGGGAAACATCCGTGCAAATTATGAATGGTTTTGTGAAATTAGGATAGGCAAGGCAAAATCTTCCACAGGTATACCCACTAATGTTTAATAATATTCAGCTTAATCCTGCATCATCCTTGAACATGCTTGGGGTTTCATTTATTCGGGACTTATCTTGGAAAGATCATATTACATCTCTTGTAAAATCTGCTTCCAAGAGATTGGGTGTGCTAAGCCGACTCCGCTCTTTCTTTACCCCTGCGCAATTGTTGACTCTATACAGGGGTTTTATCCGCCCCTGTGTGGAGTACAACTCTCATGTGTGGGGAGGCTCCCCACATACAGCTCTTCTCAATAGGGTGGAGTCAAAGGCTTTTCGTCTCATTAACTCTCCTCCTCTTACTGACTCCCTTCAACCTCTGTCTCTTCGCCGCACTGTTGCATCTTTATCTCTTTTCTATCGCTGCTTTAATGGTCACTGCTCCTCTGAACTGTCTGCTTGCATTCCTCCACCTCTACGACGGGCGCGTAGCACCCGTCTGTCAGCAAACTCTCATCCTTTTTCTGTCCAACTCTCTAATGCAAGAGTTAACCGTTACTCCCAGTCTTTCATTTATGCAACAGGTCAGCTCTGGAACTGTCTCCCTCTGTCTGTATTTCCTGCTGCCTATGATCTCCAGTCTTTCAAACGCAGTGTGTCCAGGCATCTCAAAATGATCGGATCTTGAATTTGGCTCTATATTGTATTTTGTTTTTCTCTTGGAGGGAACTGTTACTGCGGGCTCATGGCCTTTGGTTCCTTCTTCCTCGCATAAAAAAAAAAATGGTGCGCATGTAAGTTTATCTTTTAATTCATGAAATGCTAATTTTTGTTCCTCTTCCCACCGGAATACAGCATCCTTTTTTAGTAGAATGCATAGCGGTTGTGCTATATGAGAGAACTGATTTATAAAGTAGAGGTAATAACCCGCTAGCCCCCCAAACTGACTTACTTCATCTGTATTAGTGGGGTCTGGGAAATTCCCTACCGCCTGTATTTTGTCCCCAGGCGTGTGAATACCTTGGGCATCTAATATATGGCCTAAGAATTTTATTTCCCTAAAGCAAAATTTGCATTTAGACAGCTTAATTTTTAAGCCAGCATCAGCAAGCTTTTGGAGGAGCTGATCTAGTTTTTGTAGCTGTTCTTCTATACTTGGAGTAGCTATAGTAATGTCATCTTGATAGACAAATATTCCTTTTCCCAGCATTCCAGACAATACCTAATTCATCAGTCTCTGGAAAGTCCCTGGTGTTGTCTTCAACCCCATAAGCATTTTTATATTGGTAGTGCCCTGTATTCGTGGAGAAAGCAGTGTATTTGCATGATTCTTGCTCGAGGCTAATTTGGTAATAGACATTGAGCCAATCGATTGTGGAAAATACATTATTTTCTGCTCCAATGTTTTGTAAGACGTCATTTTACAATGGCATAGGAAACCGGTCAGGGATTCTGCTCTGATTTAATTTACGGTAATCTACTACCGCACGCATTTCTCTGTTTCGCTTGGGTACGAAAAATAAAGGGGCATTCCACGGGGAGACAGATGGTTCAGTAATACCTAGTTTTAACATTTCCTCAACATACTGATTTGCCAGGGTGCGTTGAAAATGCGCGACCCTGTAAGCTGGTATATATACTGGTAGTGTGTCCAGATTTACGTTAATCTTGTGTGTAATCAGGTTAGTACACCCTAGCTGTTCTCCAGATAATGCTACTGTTTGCCTATGTTTCATTAATAGATCTAAGAGAACTTTTTCTACCTTGAATTGATCTAAGTGAATCAAATTCTCCTTTATGCACTCTCTGACGAGTTTACTCTGCTCGACGCCCCTGCTACTGTCACTTCGCGTATAGGAGCTGGGCAAATTTCTACCCTACAGATACAGGTTCCTTTCTTAATCTTCACATCTCCATTCATGGTGTTAGCTAAAATGACATTTGTCTCACCCTTGTCATTCATCCAGCACAGGGCGCTCTCTATCAAAAGGCCATTTATTCTAACCGTCTCTTCTAATGCAATGACATCACAATTTCTCAATTTACTCTTAATCGTAACTAGCATGAATGATTTTGGTGGTAAATTTATATAATAATTTATCCTGGCTGGGTAAGTGGGTGAGTCACGTTTGCACTGTGAGTGAGGAGTCGGGGTTGGATTGTGGCAGCTGGCCTATGCGCCCATTTTCTTTGAGAAGTTGTACGTTGGACTCCCCCATTTTGGTTGTGTGTGTAATCGTTCTTGTGACGCTAGTTTTCCTATAATTGCTGGTTGTATTATCAGATGAAATATCCTCTATGAATTCGCTGCCATAATGAATTCCATTGAAATGTGGCATCAATATTATATTTTGTGTTCTCATCGTCTTAAGTCCAAGCAGCATTTCTCCTCTAATTGATAATTTTTCTACTACGTAAAAGGTTGTGAATGATTTTGTGGTCTCTGTGAAATTCATGTTTAACTCAATCATATTAATAACTGGTATTTCTTTACCATCCACTGTGTATAAATTTAAGTCTGAGTTTTCCAAAAACGTCACTTTTCTTCTATTTCTAAAAATTCTAGCTAACTCATCTTGCGTTATTAAATTCACTGGGCCAGAATCCAAAAATAATGAAATCTCTTCCTCCTCACATAAAGCAGAGACCAAAAAGCCTTCATTTCCAAAGAGACTTCGTATGTTGACTGTGTTTTTTGGGGTGTTTTATGTGTCGTCGTCTTTTGTTCTGGTACGATCTTCCCCCGACCTATAGATGGATAAGTTTTTTTCTATCGTTCTACAATCCGAGGTCCAATGTCCAGTGGACCTATGATATCTGCAAAATGCCTCGAAGCCTCTTGCATATCTTCTTTAGTTTTAATGTAACACTCCGATTTTCTTTCCTTGTTTACGTCTTCGTCTTGTAATGTTTGATTTTCCTTACTTGTTGAGATTAACTTGCATGCTTGTAGAGTTGTTGATAGACGTAGTTTATCGTTGATACTGTTTCTCGTAATCGTGGAGTTATGATTTAGGTGCGATTAGGGACGAAGTTAAGCTGCGTTGATGCAACGCCTGCTCTCGCTCTTTGCTTAGGTTGTTTGTTTTTTGTATGATTGCGTGAAGTCGCCAATTTGTGCGTTGTCGCAGATTGCTGTGATTGAGACGTTTATCGGCTTCTTTTACAGCTAGCCACCACTCTCAGTGAACGTACTGAGGTAGATATCGTAGCATAAATTTGTAAGGCGAACCGCTGCTACCAATGCAAGTGAGGGTTCGTTTGTACCGCTGCACACCAATGTATGTGAGGGTTAGTTTGTACCGCTGCACACCAATGTATGTGAGGGTTAGTTTGTACCGCTGCACACCAATGTAAGCGAGGGTTAGTTTGTACCGCTGCACACCAATGTAAGCGAGGGTTAGTTTGTACCGCTGCACACCAATGTAAGCGAGGGTTAGTTTGTACCGCTGCACACCAATGTATGTGAGGGTTAGTTTGTACCGCTGCACACCAATGTATGTGAGGGTTAGTTTGTACCGCTGCACACCAATGCAAGTGAGGGTTCGTTTGTACCGCTGCACACCAATGTAAGCGAGGGTTAGTTTGTACCGCTGCACACCAATGTAAGGAGACGTAGCCGAGAGGTGTACATAGAAGTTTATCTTGCCACCAATCTCGATAGCGTACTTTTAGGTACTTGTAGTGAGATAGGGCACTTGATTATGGTTCGTTAAGCTCAGCCAGAATTAAGTAGTGGGATGTAGTCTCAACGAGGTGAGTTACAGCACTCTCGGGTTACAAAGTCTATTGCACAAAATTATAAAAGAGATGAGCTACAGTTTAGTAGAGCGTGATAGTAACGTTGGACCTTCTCATCAGCCTTCTCTCCTCTTTCTCTCTCTAACCCCCTTCTAATCTGAAGGGAATCTCTTCGACATTATATATAGCGTGGAGAGGATGTGTATGGTAAATTTCCTATCACGTGGACTAACTGGCTAGGGCTGGCTACGCCACGTGTTTTGGATACATCATGAAATTCTTGTTCGTCTGGCCTACGAGGAAGTTTGAGATACATCGTATGACTTAAAAATTCTTGGTGGTCTGGGACAAGAAGGGTTGTGGATATACATTGTGTGAATTGACATTCCTGGTTCATCTAGGCAAGGGGATGTGTTCTTTAACTCTTCCTGTAGGACTCAGACATAACTACCTGTTCTACATATTGTTACCTGTAGCTATATACAGTAGTTACATTTGGTAGAGTGTTATATTATGCCTACAACTATGTATGTTTAGATATGGTCACGAGTGAAAACATATCCACTCCTCACGGCAGCAGGTGGTGAACTGATATGTAAATGAGGCATGAACTTCATGGAGTGGTCAGTCTCATGTCCGAGACGTTCGATCACTTCCCAAAAGTTTTCATTGTTTTCTAAAAGTCTCACTGCATCGAATGATCAAAACCAGTACAATAAATCTGAGCAAATAGATAAAGATACCAAAACAAAAATGTATATATTTTTTTTTATGCCTGTATTTATTCATAATCATAAACAGGTTGGTTGTGTGTGTTTCAGAAGGGAGTAGAAAGATGACTTTCATCTGGGTCAAGATAATGGGTGTAGTTGTGAGTGTTCAGGCATGGCCTTGAGCACAAAAATCGAAACTCAACTCATCATGGCAGCAGGCTCTTAACTGACTGATGGGATGTATGGCAGTGTAGAGTAGGTCAGTCTCAAGATTTTCAAAACGTTCGTTCACTTTCCCAAAATTTTCGCCGTTTTTTAGAGGCCACGCTGAATTGACGAGAAAAGCCACGCTATGGTAAAACGGCAATTGATGCCGGTGGCCACGGAGGGGTTAAGAGAAGTATGAAAGTTGCATGCAGAATAGCTTACATTTATTACTACTGTAATTATAGTGGGTTTTAACATACAGTATGTTGTAAAGTGTTTATTTTTATTGTAGAACAGCAAAGTACCAGTTTATACAAAGATAGGGCTGCCATATCTGAACATTCAAGATATAGGATGCCTCCGCTGAAACCCCTGTTCTTCCCCCACCCCCTCCCGCCCCGGGCCATCACACACTTTGGGCCTTTGGCATTATGAAACCTTGAAATAATATATATATATATATATATATATATATATATATATATATATATATATATATATATATATATATATATCATCAGCCGTTTGAGTGTCCACTGCAGAACCGGCCTATCCTGACCGAAGTCGGGACGATACAGCCAATGTATCTCTATTGGCTTAGGCTGTCTGACGAGATTGTATGTAAGGTGAGAAGTGCTTGTAAGTGTAGTGTTGGAGTGGCTTTGAATGTGTAGTCTGTGAACCAAGTGTGATCGGCCCACGCAAGCCGACTGGGTGCAAGCATACAAGCGACACTGGTTCAACCACAGCACCCCCCTGTGTCCTCCAATGCAGTACGTGGCCGGGTGAACACTCCCAAAGTTTATTACCCTGGCGGGGCGCAACCCTGGTTCACCCGTGTACGAAACGCACACTCTACCACTGTACCACAGAGGCTCCGTATATATATATATATATATATATATATATATATATATATATATATATATATATATATATATATATATATATATATATATATATATATATATATATATATATACACACACCTGTACTGCTGTACTGTACCACAATCTTTAATCTTTTAGCAATATAATGGGCAATAGGCAAAGTAAAGACTTGGCTAGTTTATGACTGAAAAATGCTAAAGCACCTTAGATGCACGATAAGATCATAACAAGTGCTACAGTGTAAATATGAAAAACCAATAACTGTGTGCAATTACGATTTATTTTATCGCTCTAACGGCATGAGGTATATATATAAAAAGGTGGCTGAACAAGAGGAAAAGGCAGGACATTTTAGCTTGCTGCTAGTGCTAAACCAGCCAAGTTGGCAACACTTACCAGCTGATGAAAACAAAGCTCTCTCTCTCTCTCTCTCTCTCTCTCTCTCTCTCTCTCATCATTACAGAGTTTAATGGTATATTAAATTTTTCGAGAAAAAGTGATAGAAAATTAAATTCCGGACCTTTGGAGAATTTTTAAACTTCCTCCCGGACGAAGATTTTGACACCTACATGCAGGACATGTCCGGGAAAATCCGGGTGTATGACAACCCTATACAAAGAGAATAAAGCGAACTGGATGAAGATATGTTTAGAACCAGAGGGAGAGAGAGAGAAAAAGAAGGAAGACATTGAAAATTGCAGGCGAGGCGTTTCTCGCTCAGCTCAGCAATGGTTTCAGGCATTTGCACAGTCTCGCATATCCACTATAAAGTTCATCGTTATTATGACGGTATGTATATTAAGTAAGGATAAGTCTCAACCCACCAACCTCAAAAAAGTATTGTAACTGAAAAAACATGCAAATTTTAGGTGTGAACAAAGGGTTTTCATGACAGATGAAAGTTGTTTTCGTTTTTTTTTTTTTTTTCTTGGCATAGACAATGAAGAATGTAAAGTACGCTTTATAGACACTAACCTGTCAAAGGCTGGGGTACCTCATATGGACAGGAGGCCATGTTGCACTAGTTTGGTCATATGTTCTCAAAAGTCATCATCTAAATATAAGCACCGAGAGCAGCACGAAATAACACTTTTACCAACTCACCTGTATTTCTACTGGGCTCCGGGTCAGCAGTTCGTTCTTAACCCAGTGACATAACACAAAATACCAATATTTTTGTAAATTTATGCTCACACCTGGTATTAGAAGTCTGACACAGTTGCCAAAATGTAGCAATTACCCTACCTGACACACACACACACACACACACACACACACACACACACACACACACACACACAATTATTCCTCTTTTCAGGCTTTCCCTCAAGAATGTGATGTAAAAATTTAGTTTTTTTCTATGGCCAGCTACCATTGCTACATTCCATACGTCTCGACATGACCGAAAATTTGCTGTATATTTGCAGTAAATTGGCCCTCACACACAACGAAAATGAATCGCTTGAAAACACGACATTCTCTCCTTTCACACTTGTGCTACACGCTACCTAAAAAATGACTTACAACACAAACTAACAATTACAACTTTATGGTTCACTATAAATTACATTTCCAATTGAGTTACGTGCAGTTTCTTACCAATACTCCACACATTTCCTGACACTGCTCTCCCTATTATCCAGTAACCAAATTCCATTTTATGACAGAACCACTTCTATGTACATTGAAACACATTCAGCTCCACACATTAATATGCTGCCAATTCTCCAGGGCAAATGTAAATACCAGGCAACAAATCCCGGATGTACTATCTATCTATCTGTCTTTTGCCAGATACCTTAATCCCGTTGTACAGTTAGGCGAAATGAAGTAGCTAGCGATGGATGGTGCTATGAGATAAAGGTCGGAGCTGCCACGATCAGGAACAGAAAGGAGACTCCCTGCATAAGGAGAAAGAAGGCAGTCCTACATTAAGGACTGTCAAATATATTATAACGTTGCTGACAACTGACTTTTCGGCAAGTGGGTGAACAGAGGCATTATAAAATTTTAATGTGAACTACCACAAAATAATGGGGAAATTGTGATTGCAAACAACGGTGCGTGTGATGAGACGTGTTTTTGCCGTTGCATGTTGGGCCTCAGGCATGATATTACGTCCCCCGGGACGGAGTTCCGCGAGGTATTGTTTTTGGCTCTCTCTCACTCTTCTTCTTCTTCTTTCTTTTTTTTAAAAGCAACATTATGGAAAAACGGCTGAATGAAATTACATGAAAATTTCTGGATATGTGGACACTGGTCTGAAAAGAAAATGATTAAATTTTGGAGATAATCGAGTGACCGTGAAAGGCCAAAATCAAGGTAAGCGATTTTCAGAGGGCTATACTGTAACTTGAAACCGGTTGAAGGTATATTTACTAATAGTAGCATACATAACCTCCCATATAGGCTTTCATTTGGCACCAAGATCTCTACCTTGGGTGACCTTGAAAGGTCTAACTCAAGGTCACGGATATTCAGGGGGCAATAACTTGAAACCTGTTGCAGATAGATATTTACTATTATCATCATATAGGAAGTCTCGTATGGGTTTTTAATTGGTACCATGACCTTTGACCTTAAATGACCCTGAAAGGTAAAACTCAAGGTCATGAATATTCAGGGGACTATAACTCGAAACTGGTTGAAGATAGAAATATTTACTATTATCAAAATATAGGAAGTCTCATATGGGCTTTCATTTGGCACCATGACCTTTGACTCTGAGTGATCAGGCAAGGTTTGTTGTGCCTGGCACCAGTTGTTAAAGTACATATTTTTTTCATTGTTTGGATACTAGAATTACTCTTTACATCATCTTTCCTATGACGTATTTCGTGTTGTATTTTTGCTGATACCAGAGTGTTTTTGCAGCTTAAGAGAACTTTAAGAATTGGATAGATTTAAAATAGTCTTTGCCTTACTATTTCATGATGAAAACCTTGATTACGTTGTATATGCAATAATCACTTGAAACTAGCAAAAATGAACTAAAGATTATTATGGCATCAGATTGATGAAGGGGGTGGGTTACTGTGATGGTTAAAGTCACATGAGGGGAAAGGTTTATTTATTTATTTTTTTCACCCAAGGTTAAGCCATCGTCCCCGTGTGGTGGTGTCAAGGGTGGTGGCGGCAACTGATACCACTGTAACCATCGACGACCCAGATTACCCCGGGGAGAAGAAGATCATCGTTCTCAACCCAAGAAACAACCTGATGGAGACTATTGCTGCCACTATGAACTTCTCGTAAATATGTTTGGAGCCTAATTTTTCAAAAGAATGACTGATGAATGACATGATGTGTTGTATGTTTCTGCTGTCAGTGTCGCTTTCCTGATTCCTACTACTGTCTTTGTAGCCTGCTCATGCCATTTATTAGCATCTGATAATAGTGATGACGATTTTCATGTAAAACTATTTGCTACCAATTCTGTGTATGTAGGGCATTTTTCTTTATGTTATTGCTCTTGCACTGGAAAGTGCATCAAATTTTTGTAGTATAACCACGAACCTTCACAGCAGCAAACTTATTATGCATTCCAGAATTAAATATGTGGAGCCAGGTGACAGGCAGTGGGGAATGATAAACAGTGACGGGGAATGGACGGGCATGATAGGGATGGTGTACCGACAGGTGAGACAAATTAATCCTTAATTGCTGATGTCCATAAATATCACTTAACTGATGATTCACTGACGGATGTCAGGATTCGACCTTTCACGTCAACGTTTGAATGCGGGAGTGTTCTAAGACTGGCTGTTGATTTCTGAGTTTTGAGCTTCCAGAGACCAGTGCCCACCAAGCCCAGCTTCGTGTTGACTTTGGCTATCGAAGGTTATGGTATATTACCCCACCCCCTTCCCTACAATCACATTTAATGTTTTACCTTAAAAGGGGTACCAATGAAAAACAAAGACCAGTGTGTACAAAGTATTTCCAGTACTTATTGATAACATTTGTTTATGATTTTCATAAAATACAGCGAACATAAATATAACACTATGGTGTGCTAAGTGAAAGCGTCAGTTACCATATACCTGTATATATCTCATCTCATCAGCCGTTTGAGTGTCCACTGCAGGACCGGCCTATCCCAACCGAAGTGGGGATGATACAGCCAATGTATCTCTACCAAGTGGCTTAGGCTGTCTGGTAGAGATTGTATGTAGCGTGAGAAGTGCTTGTAAGTGTAATTGTATTGTTGGAGTGGCTTTGGATGTGTGTGTAGTCTGTGGACCAAGTGTAATTGGCCTGCACAAGCTGACTGGGTGCAAGCATACATTACAGTATGCGACACTGGTTCAATCACAGCACTCCTTGTGTCCGCCAATGCAGTACGTGGCCTGAAGAACACTCCCAAAGTTAAGTACCCTGGCGGGGCGCGAACCCTCGTTCTTCAGTGTACGAAAACACACACTTTACCACTGAGGCTCCATATATATATATATATATATATATATATATATATATATATATATATATATATATATATATATATATATATGTGTGTGTGTGTGTGTGTGTGTGTGTGTGTGTGTGTGTGTGTGTGTGTGTGAGCGTTTTTGTACACTGAAGAACGAGGGTTCGCTCCCCACCAGAGTCATAAACTTTGGGAGCGTTCTTCTTGCCATGTACTGCATTGACGGACACAAGGGGTGCTGTGGTTGAACCAGTGTCGCATACTGTAAAGTATGTTTGCACCCAGTCAGCTTGCACGGGCCAATTACACTTGGTTCACAGACTACCCACACATCCAAAACCATTCCAACACAACAATTACACTTACAAGCACTTCTCACCCTACATACACTCTCTGCTAGAGAGCCTAAGCCACTTGGTAGAGATACATTGGCTGTATCGTCCCCACTTTGGTCGGGATAGGCCGGTCCTGCAGTGGACACTCAAACGGCTGATGAGATGAGATGATATATATATATATATATATATATATATATATATATATATATATATATATATATATATATATATATATATATATATATATATATATATATATATATAATACTAATTTTATGTTTGACCTGAATCTGTACCCGTTGAAAACATTTGGTTACGTTATATGTGACGTTTGTCTTCATAATATGGAACTATCATTTAATTTGAGTGCTTATATAATATGCAGTATTATGCTAGTGGTTATAATAAGCTTTGGAACACGCTTTATACATAGGGATGGCTCCGATACGCCTATAATCTTTAACAAAATCTTTTATAACTCCCAAATACAGAGGCTACATACCTTTATAAACGTCGATAGCCTATTCGATCACATCTGGGAAGAGCCTAAAGCTTTTGAAAGCTCGAAGCTGACAGGTTGTCTGGGTGCATTCATTAGTAACGACTTAATTTAAATTATTACTATTATAAGGGTTACAATAGCAGTTTGACAATAAGATTACCCAGATAAAATATTGTATATATATATAGTTATTTGAATAGATTAATTAAAAGCACTGCCTTACAAAGCTTATCAGATTGCCTAGATACTTGTGAAATTTTGATTTCTTGGAACAAATAAACAGAAATCCAGGTACTTGATATTTCTCCTAGGTTCAGGCAAATTAAGGTAAATTGTCTTATCACTGCGACACCAAGTAAAAATCTAACTTAACAAAACATCGAAAATCCAGTGAAAAAAGCAGCCTATATCAAGACACAGGTGAAAAATCTCACCGTCACTTTTCAGTATCCTGCGGCTCCCACCGTCACAGGTCTGCTGTAAGTTGTAACTAGATATTCGAAGATAAGAAGATCGAAAACTTACTGATGATTCGAAAATAGAAAGTGTAATTCAAACTGATGCAACAGTAAAATGCTACCAATTTAATTCGAATATTCGTCTGCATAGTCAAGTGGTATATCCCACGAGAGACCTAACCCCCCCCCGCCCCCCCGTGTCTACCATTCATCAAAATTTAGGGAATATGTCATATTTCGTTGGAGTTCCGATGTTTTACTACGTTAGATTTTACAAACCATCGCAGAAATGGCATAATTTTCCTTGATTCCCCTGAACACGAGAAAAAATCACGGTACTCTGGATTTGCTATGTGAAAGATATTGACCAAAAAAGGTCATAAGTCAGAAGTCGGGAAAAGGTCAACGTTATGAAAAAGGTGGTGGTTAAATTTTCAGAATAATCGGTAACTTAAAGTCACAGAAGGTCAAAGTTTTGACCTTTAACTTTAAAAGATTTTATTCGATTTGGATCAGATTTTGTGGAGCAGCTCAAGGTCAGACAGTGATGAAGTGGTTATATTTTGAGAGAAATGGGTTAGGAGCCAAACACTTTTGATCCAATTTGGTCCAAACTTCAGGAAGGGACTGATGGTCATGCAAGGATGAGGAATTTCTGGTGTAACAACATTTACTAAAGGTGAAGTTTACACAGGACGTTCAGAATTCTCGGACAGACTGTAAGGCACGGACTCTGCGCTCGCTGAGTGCTCCCTATTTTTTTTTTTTTTTTTTTTCCGGACAATTTTATTCAGCTCAGATGACTGTCGAAAAGGATGTGGTTAGGGAGACATCGTCATTATCTTCTTCACTTCTCTGACGGTCAGCAAGGTTGAATTTCTTACGTCAACCGTTGTAAATTTCTGCCAACGTAAAAAAAAAATAATAATAATAATAGCATAACAGTTATAAAAATCCACTCGTAAAATTTCTGCCAACGTAAAAAAAAATAAATAATAATAATAGCATAACAGTTATAAAAATC
This sequence comes from Coenobita brevimanus, assembly GCF_032717465.1. Classification (NCBI taxonomy): domain Eukaryota; kingdom Metazoa; phylum Arthropoda; class Malacostraca; order Decapoda; family Coenobitidae; genus Coenobita; species Coenobita brevimanus. Next base: position 26,235,898 of record NC_137011.1, on the reverse strand, counting down.
CACTCGTGCAAAATGTATAAAGCCCTTGAGGTAGATATGGTGCCGAAAACATAGACAGCTAAACTACATGTAACTCACCCATATATTTTCTTATTTTAAGTCTGATAATGCTATAGGGGTGTAAAAATTGGTTGAACATAAGAACACCCCTCAAAAAAGAAAATCATTATTGCAGCCTAAAACTAGTACTGAACCATGCCGTCGATAAAAATGTCACGAACAAGACAGAGGGGGAACAGAGTTGCAAACGCATTTAATGCCTCACCCTTGTTCCTGTGTGTTTGGCAGTACACCCTCATCCATTATGTAAAAATATATTTTCATACTTGCAGTGAGTGTAGCACAGCTCATTTGTTTACCAATTTTTAAATTTCTCATTTCCAAAATATAACCAAGATGTTACTGACCTGTATTTTCTTATTCCGCGTGATTCGTATGACAATTTATACGGGAACTTACTTTTGGGAAAGTCAGTTTTGGGCGACAATCATCACCACCTGTAGGATTACCTGTGGCATGATAATCCCCGACATGGAACAGTTAAAACTCCGAGTAAGAGAAATTTTTTCATGAAGTCATCTGAGGGGAGTCAAAATAAACTAGAAATACCATCGTCGTAATGAAAGGGTTAAAAGAGGCTGTTTATGATATATTCATTACAAGAGGTCCTCCCCTAATAAAAGTCAGCTGACAATGGCCATCATAAAATAGGAAAATTGTCATCACAGTAACTGGGCTGCACTTTTAAGCCTACTAGTATCAGCAGCTATAGTTGGACTTGGAGAGATGCATTGCTCTACCCCAGTGGTTCTCAACTGGTGGTCCATGGACTACTGGTGGTCCACGGTGACTTTTTGGGTGGTCCACAGGACGTTCACTATATTTGGTAATAAACTGGAGATTGGTGCATATATTTTTAAATTTGAAATTTCAGAACGAAAATTTTTATCAAAATAAATTATTGGCCATTCATTTTATTGTATTATTCCTATTGATTATTCCAGTATGATTGGTATTACCCAAATCTGTCAGCACATGCAGTCAGATGTCTTCTGCCATTTGCATCAACTTCTATGTGTGAGGCAGATTTTCATGTTTGTTGCACATAAGTCCAAACAGAGGAATCGGCTTGCAGTGGAAAGCGATATTCATTGTGCATTATCAAGTACCACTCCTAACATTAAAAAGCTTGTCATTGAGAAGAGAATCCAGAAGTCTGGTTGCAAAGAAAAATGTTAGTTGTATACTCCTACATAATTTCAAAACTCTGTTTGTTAGAAATAAGTTTCACAGCAAAATGTTAGAGAAGTGTTCATGTATTTCCTGGAAATTATGTTTGGAAGAAATACATTTCAGACCAAAATGTCAGCTGTCTACTATTTTATATCATTTCTCGAAATTCTATTTGTATTCAATATATTTCTAACCAAAACGTTTTTGTCTATGCTTTATTTATCATTACTCAAAAATGAAATGGTCCACGATATCTTTTTTAATTGGACTGGTGGTCCATGACCTGAAACGAGTTCAGAACCACTGCTCTACCCCCTCTTCTATGAAAGTGTAAAGAAGTGGCAGGTTGCGGTATCCAAGAGTGAGGACTTTAACCTTTAGAAGTTTATATAAAGTTACATGGATAGATGCTTCGAGTCATACTTGCAATCATTAATAAACATAACTTTATACATGGTACAGACTAATAAGAAATATATTCACTTGTACATCACCCCCTAACAACGGTAGATGTCGCCTAAATAAATAACGATATGACATTGTTTATTATCAGCATTAACGGGCACCATACTATATGTGTAAAAATTTGTCTTAACTGAGTGTGGGTTACTACGCATTATCTAAGAAAGCAGGATAAAATGATTTATTATTTTGTGTCAATAAATGTCAATACGATATTTAAAGGTAGGGTGTGCATGAAGACGTTCATGAAAGCACGTCTGTTTGCTGCTACTCGCCAAGAGGTTTTAGTTGTAAGGAATCACAAACTTTACTAGAATATTGCAAATATAGTAAAATGATATACTGCGGGATAAATCTAGGCATATAAATGAACAGTTAGTAGTTATATACTGAATGCATTTCTTTTCACACTTTTGTAATTAAAGCTATATGGTACTTGAACCCACACGCCGTGACACCCCTGTAAGAAAACACTTTCCATACTCACTACGGGAGGCCTAGGTTATGAGACCACGCTTTCAATAAAACAAGTAGGAAAGAAGGAGGCAACGGAGGGAGGAATCAGATTAAATTTAGCTGGGGAAAGGTAAGACAATCACAAGCAGTGTTGAGAGGTGACAGTGGTGGTGATGTTGACGGTGGAGGAGTACGGAGAGGGGGTGGTGGAGTGAAGCAACGAAGCTTTAATTCCTATCCCTGTCACCGGTCACCAAAATTGATATAATTATCATTTGAGAAGAAAAATTTGTCCCTACTGCCTCAGGTTATTTGAATCATGTGACTGCAGTCGGATGCCCAAGGCAACAGTCGGAGGAATGGCTTTGCCTCACAGCCAAGGTTTGTAACTCCCAGAGGTGAATGAAGGTTTCTCGATCACGACTTGTTGCCACAGGTAAGAGTGGATCGATCTCCTACCTTCAAATCCCCTTAACTACTTTAGCCTAGTCCAGGGCCCTTGAATGGTTCTGTGATCGGATATTATTTTACCAACTATTGTAAGATCGGTATATGAAGCGAAGGAATACATTGCATCGCACGCTGTAAATAACATTTAAGCAGAGCCCCACGTATAGTGGGGCACACGGGTGTTGGCATAACACAGTTCATAACAGGTAGTGGTAAACTCAGCTAAGGTAAACCCTGTACCGTAATTAGCTAATTCGTAGGTTATTATTTTCATCACAGTAATATCTACGACTATGTATTTGCTATTGAGAGAGAGAGAGAGAGAGAGAGAGCGACAAACTCGAAAAAATGTCCACCCCCCCTTATGACTCTACGCTATAGTAGGACTCGCCTAAATATGCGGCTGTGGTGTGTCCCGCACCTGTGTACAGCGTTGCCACGTTTTCTATACCGTAATCTCTCTCTCCCTCTCTCTCTCTCTCTCTCTCTCTCTCCCCTGGCGGGAGATTGAGCCACCCTGAGTACTTTTGATTCTTTTATAAGTTATTTATAATTGTGCTTTCATTTGTTAATTTGGTTTTGTTATATTTAGTGATATTTATCCTTTTTTGTATACGGCGACAGATGACCCGTGATTGCAGTACCATGATTGATTTTCATTCATTCATTCTCATTCCCCTTCCTCCATCTCTCTCTCAGCCTGACAATGCCTCCACCACCACCACCACCCGTCATGCCGACAATGCATTCAACCTTGCCCCTCTCCTGCCTGCTTCTCTCTCTCTCTCTCTCTCTCTCTCTTTTATCGCAAGAGACATTTTGGATTATTCCTCGCCCTTAAAATTACGGTAAAAGCCAGTAAATGTGAGCATTTTCCCCTAGCAACACCTGTACAAGCTATGGTTGGGTCTATGGAGGTACACGTACTGTACTTTACCTTAGGCCAGACTGGGTGTGTCAGTGTTGCCACTCACAATAATTATATGAATTATTTCTTTTACTTTGGATATTGGCATATTTCTTCTTTTTTCAGGCTCATTATCTTATATCTATAACTGTGATATTATTACCCACCCTAAAACTACGCTAAAAACCATTAAAAGTGACTACAATTTCTTTTAGCAACACTGTACAATATGTATGCCATGTTTCTGTGGTACTGTATAAATATTTTATGCATAATAATATTACTGTTGATTCATCCATATAAATACACAAGTGTAAGTTTTATTCATCTGAATTTATCGTATTTGTGATGCCTTGTACATAAATAGTTTCCGTTTCACATCGCAAGTTGGGGAGGTTGGCACCATTGTACACAGGTGCGGGCCACACCAAAGCCGCAAATTTAGGCGAGTCCTACTATAGTATCGCAGCAGATTATACCGCGTTTTATGGCACATTTTCTTTGTATGATTTGAAGTCACACTCTCTCTCTCTCCATATATATATATATATATATATATATATATATATATATATATATAATCCAATCCTAGTTGCCCCATGAGGAGCGTAGGAGCCCGGGGCTAGGCAAGTTGGTCCTGACATTTAAGATGAGAGTGACCAGCCTCACTTATCCGTGAGTGGCATGACGTGAGCAATAAACCCCAGCCATCCCTTGGATATAAACCCTTCACCAGCTCAATCCAGTTGGAGCGCCGTAATTACCCACTAAACCACCAGGTGCCTAAATTTGATTATATTATTACCACCCAACATAGTAAATGGTTTCCTGGTGTACAGGAAACCATTTGGCTTGTCACTCAGTGGAGAGTCACCCACAAGCAGAAGGAATGGAAACTGAAGGAAAGAAAGACAGAAGATGGAGTCTAAAGTCACCCATAGGCAGAAGGACGAGGAGGAAATGAAGGAAAGGCAGAAGAGGATGCAAAGACAGAAGAGGATGGAAGGAAAGAAGGATGGAGGAGAGGAAAGGGCAGACACCCGAGGGCAGCAGTACCTCGAGTGAGTGGATGGTGAGTGCCCCATCTACGACAATATATATATATGTATATATATATATATATATATATATATATATATATATATATATATATATATATATATATCATCTCCAGCCATTGTAAGTGCACTTCTGAACAAAGGCTTCCCTCAACCTTTTCCACGAAATCCTTAACCGAGCCAATCGCTGGAAAGTTTTGCCTGCAAACTTCTCTGTCTCATCTCACCACCTCCAGTTTCGTCTCCTACTACTTACAATTTCTTGGAGTCCAGTCTGTCAGTTTCTTGGTCCATCGGCCATCCTTTATTCCTCCCGCTTAACCTTCCTACCTAAATTTCTCTTCTTTTAAGACTCCTATTTTGCATTTGGCTTTAATCTGCTCTCTCACTAAAGTCGATTTTTCCCTTTTAAAGATATTCCCAACACTGACCTTTTCATTGCTTTTTGAGAACGGATTAGTTGATTTTCCAGGTCTCGCAACCGTACGTCATACCATCGTTTATACATCCGTTATATATTTTTCGTTTCATACTTATTGGCAGGGTATTTTTCATGATGTTTCTATGTTTACCAAATGCTTACCATCCAACTGTAATGCACGTTTTTATTTCATTATGGTCTTTCCTTAGATTTAGTGCTTTCCAAAAATAACGTCATTCCACGACTTCTTGAAGAACTTCTTTAATTATTCTGATGATGCACTATGGTGCATTTATATTAAACATTAGTTTTACTCCGGTTCATAATTAGCCCTACATTGAGACTTTCTCTGTTTAGGTCATTTAACATTCCTTGCAATGTTTCTACTGTTTCTGAGATTAGGAGTGTTATCTGGAAATCTAAAGTGGCTTAGGTTTTCTCCATCTGTGTTTACGCTTTTACTTTCACAGTCTAGCTTTCTGAAATTACTTTCTATGCATACTGTAAATGATTTTGTTGAAATTGTATATCTTTTGCACGCCCTTCTCAATCTTATTTTTTCCCACTAGTCTTTATGTAATTCAACTGTAGCAGTTCCCTCTTTATATAATAGTTTTCGAGCAGTTTTACAATGTTCCCGTATACTCCTTCTTCCTGCAGGGAATTTTTAATTGCTGTGTGCTCTACTCAGTCGACACCTTGTTCGTAATCAACAAAACCTAAGCAAAGTGGTTCGTTATGTTCCATAGTTTCTCAGTTAGTTGATACATTGTGTGTAGATCATCACCGGTCGAATACCTTGTTCGTTTTTTTTTTTTTTTTTTCTAAATCTGTTGTTGTTCTGTTCGTTAGGACTTCAGTGGAGTTTGTAAGGAACTGATAATAAGCTAATAAGTCGATAGTTAGTAATATCTTTTAAGCAGTCTTTTTGGTAAAAAAAAAAAAAAAAAAAATGCATTAAACCATGTTTTGGGAATTTTCTTTTTTATATTTTGAGTAAGTAAGTAAGCCTGTTTTGTACTTCTACTCGTGCATCTAACAGTATATTTGCTACTATTTTATCTTCTCCCGGAGCCTTCCCTCTTTTCATATCTTTAAGAGAAGTACTACTTCAGCTGGTGTTACTTCAGTTATTTACTTGTGTCAACTGAAAAGTTACCTATTGGTACAGTTGTCTTTGATTCATAGTTCTTTTTTAAAATTTTCATCTCGCTTCACCATCCTATCTCTGTACTGAATAACTTCACCATTTTTGTGTGATATGATTTGTTGCTTTCTTAGTGCCAGGTTACTTTGGTCCTGTTTCAGAGTTTATCCTTTCCTGATGGTTTGTTTAATCTAACCTATGATTCTCTCTCTTTATATATATATATATATATATATATATATATATATATATATATATATATATATATATTGTTACGACTCTGAAGTGGCTGAAGGGATATTAAAGTATTTATGATGATCTGACTGCGTTATAAAAGAATATATATATATATATATATATATATATATATATATATATATATATATATATATATATATATATATATAATGGACGAAAAAAAATTGAAGCAAAGAAAGACACACTTCAGAGCAGTAACTCGGGTTCTCATCCCACCATCAATAACAAAATCATGGGGAACTAGGGGAATAGACAGAAAAAAAAAATACTTAATACAATAGCAAATTAAACTTTACAAAGGGATAATGAATGGACAATAAGGAACAATTAAAAAATAATTACTAGAAATGTCACAAAAAGAAAGATTATCAAGACTAAATATTTTATGCACGGTAATACCCTGAAATCCAAAAAATAAGTAAACAATAGATACAGTGCTGGGCAGGACACGAGTCTCAAACCCATAAAACAACAACAACATCAATAATAATAATGATAATAATAATAATAATAATAATTAGTAACAATAACAATAATAATAATTCCTGTGGTACACGAACGAAGACTTATCTGAGTTATGGGTATACAGGTATGCAGGTGTAGATGCGGTTCAACAGTGGAGCTTACATAACAGGAACGAAAACAAATATTAAGGTACTCCCTCGACAGACCCTACTCACGCAAATTTCAGCCCTCAACTGACTTTCGCATGGTTCGTTCGTTTGAAGATTTCCTCTACCTATAGTGGAGGCCGGGCCATACATTAGCCCGGTTTTCGCTTTTTTTTTTTTTTTTTTTTTTTTTTTTCATTTTTTGCCTATCGACCATTGGGGCCGAAGCCCCTGGTCATGAAGGCAATTTTATATATATATATTACATCCATGCATATGAACATACACACTTTCATGCACACGTGTATATATACAGTATATATCTATCTATCTATCTATCTATATATATATATATAAAATATATATATATATAATATATATATAATATATATATATATATATATATATATAATTTTTACTTTAATTTTATTTTTTATTTTTATTATTATTTTTATTCTTTTATTTTTACCTTGCATTATAAACAAAAATGCCTGCTCTAAAGAACCTAAAACTATTCACCTAACTGACAAATCGCTAACCTATACTAAATCCTAAAGAGACAAATAACTAAACCTACACTAATGGTAAAATGATTTCGACCAAGAGAACACCATCGACTGCAGATATGTAATGTCTTTCAACAGTACATACCTGCACTCATCGCCTGGTGACTGTCAGTCAAGGCACAACCTAATATAGGGGATATCAATATATGAAAGAGAACCAGACGAGTCAGGAACATTTTCATACATGGTAACAGTGGCGTTTATATAACGACAGTGCCGGCACAAAAGTAGCGATTGAGGACGCCCATTCACGTTTTTACTTAAGTGCACAAATCATTCCCAGTGTGCTAATAGTTATAACACAACGATCATGAATACGGGAACACTGACGGGATTCACAATGCTTTTATAATAACGATACTTCAAAACACACGTGCACACCCCCAACATTATAGAAAAAATGGTAAGTCTTTATAAATGAGGGGTACGTGGGAAAAGACAACAGCCTTTCACGAGTCTTTCACACGTACACGTATACATACGACTTACACACACACACACACACACACACACACACACACATATATATATATATATATATATATATATATATATATATATATATAATGATAACTAAGCAATCACTTGTGATTACAAAGGCAACTAAATGATTATTTCTACATGAGAACATATAAAGAATACTAAAGATTAATACATAATATCAGGCACACATCACACACCCATACCTGAATAAGAATTTTCCCTTGGGAAAATTTGTCTTCAGTTACGTGACAATCAACGATAACATTATCAATATCTTTAATGTGTTTAACATCTAAACTGAACTGCTGAAGGAACGAACTTCAGCGTGTAAGTCGCTTTTTTTTTTTTTCAGATTATTTAGAAACTTGAGTGGGTGATCAGTAAATACAGTTATGGCGGGGCCAAATTGAGGGCAATATACGGAAAAATGTTGCAAAGCGAGGATCAGGGCCAATAACTCTTTCTCTATCAATGAATAGTTACGTTGAGGATTTGAAAATTTTTTTACTGAAATAACATACGGGATGCTCAACTCGCTGATCGTCGTCTTGCAAGAGTACAGCATCATCCCCAAAGTTACTAGAGTCTACAGCCAGTTTAAATGGTTTGTCAGAATCAGGTGCAGCCATCACAGGGTAGTTACATAAAGTCTCTTTGGCCACCTCAAAACTCTCCTGACACTCCTTGGACCACTCAAACCATTTCTCTTTTTTCAACAATTCAGTGAGGGGAGTCACCATAGTAGCAAAGTTTTTCAGAAACCTTCGATAGTATCCTATACAGCCGAGAAACCTCCTTAGCTCACGTCTATTCTGAGGGGTTTTGAAACTTTTAATAGCCTCCACCTTAAAGTCAGGGGGGTGCGCACAACCATGCCCAACCACGTAACCTAAGTATTGAACTTGGGCACACACGAACTCACTCTTCTTCAAGTTCTCTACCAAATAAGCCTTGGAGAGTCTCGACAGTAAGACACTAAGTTCTTTTAAGTGGCTTTCCCAATTATCGGTATACAGTACAACATCATCAGTATAAACTACACAATTTTCCATGCCTTCCACACTTTGTTCATCAATCTTTGAAAATAATGTTGCTGGGGCGTTTTTCATACCGTACGGCATCACGTTACAGCAATAGGTTTGCCCTTCAGCCACCAAGCATGATATATCCTTGGCCCGCCCTGCTATGGGTACCTGCCAAAAACCTTTCTGTAAATCTAGTTTTGTAAAGAACTTGGCAGCACCAATACGATCGATGCAGTCCTCGAGTCATGGCAAGGGGTAAATGTCCGTCTTCGTCAAGGAGTTCTCTCAATGGTAATCGATGCAGAATCTGGTCAAGCCATCTGGCTTTGGCTGCAGCATCACAGGGGAACTCCAGGGACTAATGCAGGGAGAAATGAGCCCGTGATCCAACATATACTTGAGCTCTTTGCGTAAGACACCAAGTCATTGTGGGTTGACTTGGTAAGGTGGCAGCTTCACTGGAACAGCATCACCCACATCTACGTCGTGTTGAATCCAGTCGGTCAGCCCAGGGATGCAACTGAACACTTCTTTATAGGTGGAGAAGAGGGATAACAGCTTTGATGACTCATCGTGAGGCAGATGAGACAGTTTGGACTTTAAGATGGTCTCCACCTCACCATTCTCCAGCCAGCCATAAACAGGGGTGTTGCAGTCCCACTCCATCACGATGTCCTCATCATTCTCTCCCGCAGCAGCGCTAGTCAAGACAAAATGAACAGGAGCTGGAGACTCGGGCATGGTGATTTGGCTTCATGTTGATGTGATAGAGCTGGTGTTTCTTCTTACAATCAGGCATCACTACCAGGTAGTCAGTCTCACTAATCTTCCTTACTACAGGGTAGGGACCACCGAACTTGGCAGCCAGCGGCTGACCCTGCAGTGGCAACAGTACTAGCACTTCATCACCAATGTTAAATTCCCTTGACCTGGCCTTCTTATCATACCACACCTTCAAACTTTCTTGCACCTGTTTTAAGTTCTCATGGGCCAATTCCAGAGTCTCGCTCATATGGATCTTGAAATCTTGCACATAACGGAGTAAGCTCTGGCTCTCGTTCACACCACTGATCCACGTTTCCTTAACCAAGCTCAGGGGACCTTGGACTCTAAGGGCAAACATGAGCTCGTTGGGAGAGAAGCCCAAACTCTCCTGTGGAACCTCCCTCGTGGCATACATTAGAAATGGCACTCCATGGTCCCAATCCTTCATGTGCTCCAGGCAGCACTTCCGAAGCATCGTCTTGAGCATCTGATGGTAATGCTCCAGGGCACCTTGAGATTCGGGGTGGTAAGCACTGCTCTTTATGTGGGAGACACCAAATTTTGCCAAGGACTGTTGGAAAAGATTGGAGAGAAAAGTAGACCCTCTACCAGACTGAATTTCCCGGGGCAAACCAAATTTAGTGAAAAAGTTAAGCAAAACTTTTACAACTGGTTTGGCCTTTATTGTCCATAAGGGAATAGCTTGTGGGTATCTAGTGGAGGGGTCAATGATGGTGAGAAGGTACTGGTGACAGGTGGACGTCCGAGGCAAGGGACAAATCATGTCTATGATAATGCGAGAGAAGGAGGGTATCTATAGCTGGAACAGGGATAAGAGGTGCCTTTGGTATATTCTGGTTAGGGTTACCGACCACCTGACAAGTATGACAACACTTTACTTCCTTCGCCACATCTACGGCCATGCAGGGCCAGCAAAATTCTGCCCACAGCTTCTCCATGGTTTTCCTCACACCCATAAGACCTGCAAAGGGGGTGGAGTGAGCAAGATTTATCAATTCCTGCCTACAAACACTCGGCACCACCACTTGATGATAATCCCAAATCCCATCATCAGCATTAACATGTGGGGGTCTCCACCGCCTCCACAGTACACCATCCTTCATATAAAAACAACCACCTTTCTCTTCCTCAAAACTATCCACAGCATTCCACTTCAATTTCTGAATTTCTTCATCACTAGCCTGCAACTCCTTGAACTTTTCAATATCCACCTCCTCCAATGGAACAGGTGGAATATCCTCTGAAGTACCCATAAACGTATCAGACAGAATAATATCATCATCATCCAGGCAATCTACTTTCTCAACCTCGGGAACATCTACTACTACTCCCGGGACAATATCACAGGCCAGATCACAAGGGGATTCTGCCTGTTGACTCTCAGCCGCACATGACATAGCCCTTGTCACTGCACAGGCAGGGAACACTTGCCTTCCTTAGATTATATTGGTCAACCTCAGGTACAGGCACTTCTGACAACACTGGAGTGGTAATTTCTTCACCTCTCACTAAATAATTCCCCAAAATTAAATCAACACCACTCTCAGGAAGATAATCAACAACACCCAGTCGTGCCGAACCGTCAAACAACTGGCACTTCAATTCACAAGGTATCAATGGCACAGTCTTTGCACCAGTCACACCTCTGATTAGAACACACTCTCCATTGGAACCTTAGAAACAGAACTGTTAGGCCTTACCCACAGAGAAATAGATGAACCTGTGTCCCATAGAATACGTAGAGGATGCTGGACACCGTCAACCACCACCAAGCCACTGTAGAGGCAGGGGGCATAAGAGGACGCAGGGGCAACACTGCATGTCACCGCCTGTACAACACCTCCTGAAACAACAGGCTCCGTAACATCTGTGGCCTCCTTCCTTCCACCTTCCAGGACAACAGAAGCCCTAGAAGGGGGTAAAACATTTGAACTTCCCTGACACACGATGCGAGAGTTAACTAAAGGAGTAACCGCTGGAGCTTGAGAGACAAACCTGACTGGTTTAGAAACGCTAGCCTTACGCCAACACCTATCGAAAGGATGGCCAAATTTCTTGCAATACGAGCAAGTAAGTGGGCAGCGAAATGATTGGGGAGAGTGTGGGTGCGTATAGTGCTTGAGTGTGTTGGGGTTGTTATTGGAGGAGTTGTGTGAGTGTGAGTTAGGGGCTGACTTTGAACTCACAGGTGGAGTTTTCCGGGTCTGTGGGGGATACCACTGCTTAGGAGAGGACTTCTGGGGAGCTTCTTTCGGTTTATCTAAATTCATAAGCAGTACATAATCATCTACATAGACTGCGGCTTCAGCAGCAGTTTTAACTTTCTCATCAGTAAAGTAAACATCAATTCTTTGTCAATGTTCTCCATGAAGCTCTCCAGAATGACTAAATCTTTTAACTTCTGGTATGAATCTTTAACGTCTTTGCTCCGCATCCACTGCTGAAACACATCAGACAACCTCCTAGAAAAATCAAAACAAGTATCATGAGGGTGCTTTCTACATTTCCTAAATTTCTGCCTGTAAGCCTCAGGCCTTAACCCATAAGTTCTAAATATGGCTGCTTTCAAAGTTTCATAATCTTTAACTTCATCTTTTGTCAAACTATCAAAGGGCCTCAAAGCCTTACCTTTAAATGCCGTTTGTACATATGAAGCCCGCAAATCCTTATCCCATCAATAGCCTTTAGCTACCTTTTCAGAGGAGTCGAAGAAATCCAGTACAAGGTTCTCCTCAAACGCAGGAACTAGTTGAGTCGGATTTACATGTTAACCCGCCCCGTCCCGGCCACTTTTCGACCACTGGTACCCCCCAATCCCGGGCAATTTTCGACCTTTTTTTTTTTGCTAAAACTTTCGCTTTTGGTGAGAAACATCGAAAATTCATAGAGAAATCGCTCACCTGAGGTTTAAAATACTCATTACAGGTAGGAGAGCCTCCTTACTTTACTGGGTTTTCTATCAGGCTGGCACTAAAGAAAACGAGTTCTATGGGAGGATAACTATTTCACACCACTCATAAACGGTATTTATTTATTTACTGTTACGAATTTATATGTAGTACAAAAGTATATTGGTTTTCAAGCAGTAATATAGGCATTATAAGCATTGTTTCACTCACTAATACCTGACCTTTTTTTGCCACATTACCTGATCATCATTTCTAACTGTTTCTTCCTCTAATGCTATGTAAAGTTTGTCCTCCACATTGTCATTGATTGGGGAATCACTCTGGCCCTGAATTTCGTATCGTGGCATGACATGGCTATACTGGCCAGGTCACTGATAACAGGTGAATTGCTGAGAAAAGGGCATGCAGGGGGGGGGATGAGGTCATGCTGGGTAAGGCATTGTCTCTGCCTGGCATCTTGTTGAGGCAGGTGTCCCGTGTATACGTACCAAAAATGACTCGCGAAAATTGAAAATTGTGGAAATTATGAACCTTGCAATTGCAGGACGTTGAAGTACGTCCTCGGGATTAGCTGTGACAAAACGTGAGGACGTGGAAGTACGTCCTCCGGACGGCGCGGGTTAAGGAAGTGAGCTTGTTTCCTGACCACATCTCTTTTGTTCTAATCTAATCCTTTCTAACTCAGTTTCCTTTTCCATCTCTTTCATTCTAAATTCTTTCTCCATCTCTCTTAGTTCTCTCTCTCTCTTTCTCTTTCTCTCTCTCTCTTAGTTCTCTTTCTCTCTCTTTCTTTCTTTCTCTCTTAGTTCTCTTTCTCTCTCACTAGTCTCTTCCCTCTGCCTCTGAAATCTGGGCTGCAACATTCTAAGTTCGTGATCACGCTGGGCTTGTGCTTCATTATAATCAATCTCTCTCTGATGAACAAGGGTTTGATTAATAAGGCTGTCATAAGATAAGGGCACTGATTTTTCACTCGAGGTCAGGCAATGAAGGAGAAACTTAGTACAGGTCGGTCCCAAATAACTTCTGACAGATTAAGTTTGCATATTAAGTTTGACAGATTAAGTTTTGGATATATATATATATATATATATATATATATATATATATATATATATATATATATATATATAAATATATAATGATAACTAAACAATCACTTGTGATTACAAAGACGACTAAATGATTATTTCACACATGAGAACATATAAAGTATACTAAAGATTAACCCGCTGCATGCCAGTGCTGTTTTAAAATGGTCTGACATAATTCCGCGGCCAGTGCCAGTGCCGTTTTAACATGGTTTTAAATAAAAAAAATTCACTGTGACCTGATTTTTCAAGATTTGCAGGTAAAAATTGGCAGGCAATATGGTAACTGTTCCTTTACCATCCCTCAGGCTGTCAAGGCCATACACTCACTCGCTCCCCCCCCTCATGCCCGCTCTGCCTCACTCTGCCTGTGTGCCTCGCCCAGTGCTGTACATAGTGAAGGCATTTTGTAAATATTTTCATGTAAGTGTTACTTGAGAGGAGCATGTGGAGTGACGTGGAGGGACAGGTTGACGAATGAAGAAGTGAAGGAACGTTGTGGAGTAGATGTGGATGTGGTTGAAAAGATTAGGAGAAATACACTGAGGTGGTTTGGACATGTGGAGAGAATGGAGAATGAAAGACTGACTAAGAGGGTGTATAGGTGAGGTGGAGGGAGGGAGAGGGAGGGGTAGACCGAGGATGAGGTGGAGGGATGGAGTTGAGAGGTATATGAGGGAGGGGGGGGTGAGTTGGGGGGAGGGGAGTCAAATGGTGGGTGACAGAGTGACTTGGAGGCGTTTTGTCTGCAGCCACCCTTTGCGGGATTAGGGCGTCGGGCTATAGATAGGTAGATAGATAGTAAGTTATAAATATTTTCTTATAAGTGTAAGGACTATATAGTGAAATCAAGTTGTAAATGCCTTCTTGTAAGTGCCAGGACTGTATGTAATGAAGTCAGGTTGTACCTATCTACAGTAAAGTGTAAGATAATGCATTCACAGTGAGAAAGACACGCAAATTTTGATAGATGCTGAAGTAATAAGTAATCAGAAAAGTGTACTGAACATTGCTATACCTTCCCAGCATAAATACCTGAGTATACCTTACACAGAAAATGGCTTTCTCTCAACTACGTGGTGAGTGTGAGAGAGTGGCTACACCCATCTACGAGTATGCAGGACTCAATAAAAACCCATTTCCGAGCCTTGGTGAGCATTTTAATGGTGAAATTCATTGTTTCTACATCAAAGTCTATAATTTAACCCTCCCAAAAAAGTCGAGAAATGGCTGGCACTTGGGCGACCCATAGAGCTAAAAATAACTGGCAAGTGGTGGGTTAATACATAATATCAGGCACACGTCACAATATATACTGTATATATATATATATATATATATATATATATATATATAGAGAGAGAGAGAGAGAGAGAGAGAGAGAGAGAGAGAGAGAGAGTGAGACACTACAGTAATTACACAATTCCTCATGTGATGCCTCAATAAATTGCTTCACCCTACCAAGCCATGCCATAGCTGGTATGTTTTATATAAACAAGTTCTGAAGACCCTAGTTTAACTTCTTGTGCAACATCAACAAGATCTGCAGGCGAAGGTGACAAAGAATGGATGTGTAAATTTAACGTTTGTCTCAGTAACTGGCTAACTGTATCCTTAAGTGTAACGATATTCCTTTCAGATCGTAAGAGGGACCATATCTATGTTCCTGGAAGGATACAGCTTTAAAGAGTCTGTGCTTTTCTCTAAAACCTGTTGCAAAGAAAACACTGACCAGATCTGAATTTGGTACTTTCCACTGTGCTAAATGGTAACATTAAGCCAAATTTCTCAGCATACATTATTGATGTTGGATTTTCAACCAAATAGATGTATCTCAATTAGTTTCTGCAATGTTTTAAAATCATATATTCCTTTTTTTTTTTTTTAAAGGGAGTACAATACCTCCAAAAATGTCAAGGTAATTATTATTTGGCATAATAGCTTACATTACCGTAGGGTACTTTCATGTACTGTATATATATATCATCAATCGAAGTACGATGGTATAAACATGATCTGAGGACTCTAAGGTAACTTCTTGTGTAAAATCAACACAATCTGAGAATAAGGG
Organism: Coenobita brevimanus; assembly: GCF_032717465.1. Classification (NCBI taxonomy): domain Eukaryota; kingdom Metazoa; phylum Arthropoda; class Malacostraca; order Decapoda; family Coenobitidae; genus Coenobita; species Coenobita brevimanus. The sequence goes on along the minus strand of NC_137011.1, from coordinate 26,219,964 downwards.
TGTTGAAGAACTCATGTGTAAATTTCACATTTGTCCCAATAACTGGCTAAATGTAAGCTTGACTGTGACCATATGCTTTTCAGTTAATAGGAGGGGCCACAGCTATATATCTAGAAAGTTATAGCTGTAAAGCTTTTGAGGTTTTCTCTAAAACATGTTGAAAAAAAAAAGAAAACATGGAGCAGATTCGAATTTGGTACGTACCACTATGCTAAATGGCAAAATACAGGGTCGTAACAATATATATATATATATATATATATATATATATATATATATATATATATATATATATTACAACTCTGAAGTGATGCAAGGTACCATTACCTTTCATTTTATTTGATCTATCTTCCGTCGATTAAATTTGACACGTGGGAGGCTTCTCTTGGTGAAGAGGTAAGAAATCTATACATCCAGGCTAAAAACTAGACAAAATGTACAGCCGCTTGAAGAGATGGCATTAACTTTATGGTTTCGATATATACTAATCACGCTATGCCTTGAAAGACAGTGAACTTTCCATCAGAAGTGAAAATATTTCGTTTTAAACTCCCTAGTCCGAGATGTTTTCCCTAAGAAGAGTAAAACTGTATGGTGGTAGAAATGTAAAAAATGTTTTTTAATAACAAGGGTTGTTATGTACTATTGAATGCCTACAAATATTTGTAGGGCAAACTAATTGCTTTTCCATCAAAAATATGTTTGCAAATATTAAACTCTTTGTTTCCATGCCGTTATTTATGCCACAATGATAAATTCTGTTTTTGTTTTTTTTTGCATATTTTAGCGTGTCCCGATTTCCGAAAATTTCGCCCCGTCACGTCGCACGCGATCGCCAAAATTATTGTTTACTATATTTCTTACACCCATTGCATTTACCCCGACCAAATGCAAAAAGAATTAGGTCAATACACATTACCGTTCTCGTGAAACAACCAAACAAATGCACATACAGACACACAGGTACACTACCTGACTTTATTATTTAGATGCTTTACATTTTTTATATGTCTGACTCTCAGCATTAACTGCACAGGTTGCAAGATCAACTACCACAAAATACTGTCTAAACATGAAGAGGAAGATGAAAATGGTTAATATTAGATTTCAGTAATCAATTTCTATGCCTCCGACTCTGTGCTTAGATTGCGGTACACAAGTTACATAACCACCTACAACAATTTAATATTCTTCTCCAAATATCTACAGTAAGGGCGGGCAACCTCCGGCGAAGGTCTAGTGTCTGGCCCTCCAACCTGGTCGGCATGAGCATAGCAATCCGGCCAGTGAAACCCCACCCAAAATAAATTAAATTCTGACAAATAGCATCTGCCGGCCGCATGTGGCTGGCAGATGCTATTTGGCAACTTGACGCTCCCCTCACCCCACGCGATACGATCTTTCTGCCATCCTACCAGACGCCAGTGTCTGTAGGACTTCTCCATTGAGAGGAGGTACACCTCCGGGTGGAAATTCGTGACACACGATAATCTGCCGCCAGAGGTCAGGTTAATCGGACACGTCTACCCCCGCTAACTCCCACTCTTACCCGACCAAAACACTGATATGTTAGGAGGATGGATCAGAGATATGAAGCTTCACTCACTCACGTCTTGCCGCATGTAATGTTACTTTCATTTATCTTTCTGTTAGGTGTATTATCAAGTGCATAGATCCATCTTCAGTTCCATATGAAGTGATTATATGGATGTTTTAGCAGATTTCAATACAATGACCTTAATGTATAGAGTCTGGTTTCCAAATAGTTACCCAACGTGTTCTAAGCGATAGACTAAAATCCAAGTAACAGTTAAAAGTTATATGGCCAGATAAGTCCCTCTCCTGCCTTGTCATGTGGACAGCCACATATACAATCACATTCTTATCCACCTACCCACTCAACCCATCCAACACAACCCACCGACCTCACCCCTGCCACCCACCCAGCCCATCGATCCCGGCTATCCACCCTGCTAACCCACGATTGTCACACACGAAGTTTACCCAACAATGCCACTCAGATCATTTGCTCATTCACTTCTCCACCCTGAACCCATTCAGCCACCCAACCCAACCACCCACATAGATCATCCCGACCACGCAATCATCTCAGCTACCCTGGCGACCAACGGTGCCCACTCACCCTGGCAACTCACTTTGCCCACAGATTCCGACAACCTATCTTGCCCACCGACCCCTACCACCCACCATCACCACTCACAAATTCCACCCACCTTTCCCACTAACGAATTCCACCCACCCTGGTCACCCAACAATGCCATCCATCTCATCCATCCACACAACCCTCCCATCTCTCCCTGAACACTCTCAGCCCACCTCACCCTGCCCATCCTCCCATACTGTCCACCCACTCCTCCCACCGACCCACCCACCCATCCACCCTTCTTTCCCAACCCCATTCACTCCACCACCCCATTCACCCATCTGAACCCAACTTATCCATCAAACTCATTTTATCCAAACCTAACTTACCGACCCCTCCCCGACCACCCGCATATCCAGCCACCTACCCACCCAGCCCACCAAAAGGATCCAATCACTAACCCAATTACCACTACAACCCACCCAAAACCATTCCAAACACCACACCCAATAAATGCCCCCCTCCCCCTCTCCACCATTACCACTGTCCACTCACCCTGGCGATGCACCGAACTACCACACCTACCAACCCAACCTCATCAACTCCAACCACCCAACCAACTGACTCACACACACACACACACACACACACACACACACACACACACACACACACACACATAGACAGAAAGAGAGAGAGAGAGAGAGAGAGAGAGAGAGAGAGAGAGAGAGAGAGAGAGAGACTCAGTAAGACAAACAAAACACGCATAAACACACACACACACACACACACACACACACACACACACACACACACACACACACACACACACACACAGATACATGCATGCACAAACATTCTTCCCCTATTCAAGAAAGGTACTAGAGAAACTAATGAGAAAAATTTAGGTAAATCAACTGCAGTAATACAATGATAACAGAAAGACAGTTCGGTTTTAGAAAAGGAAAATCATGTGTTACAAATCTATTAAGCTACTATGACAGAGCTGCAGAAACACTCCGGAAAAGAGAAGGATGGGTGGGCGGTATCTATTTTGATATTAAGGAAACAATTGACGGAATACCGCACCAAAGTCTTCTATGGAAGCTGTACCATCAAGGAGGAATCTAAGGTAATCTGTTCTGTTGGATGCAGGATTTTCTCAGAAAAGGGAAATAAGAACAGTGTTAAGGAGTAATTACTCATCATAGAGGGAAGTGTCTAGCAGAGTTCCACAGGGCTCAGTGATGGCACCAATTATGTTTTTAGTATACAGTATATTAATGGTATAGGCTAGACAGGAACATTTGAATGGGATGCTATCTAAATATGTTTGCTGATGATGCAAACAGGCTCTTACAGACTCTTGCAGAGAGCTACAAGAAAAATTAAACAAGCTTCATAAATGGAACAATTGATGACAAATGGAAGTCAATGTGGACAAATGCCATATAATTAAAGTTTGTTGAAAGTGGAAAAGGACCAGATCGGGATAATAAGATAGGAAGTTCAACCCTACACATATCAGAAAAGAAGAAGGACCTAGGAGTGATTACCATTAGTACACTTATTCTCTGGCAGACCACATAAATGAGAAGGTACGAAACATGCACACACTGCTTGCTAATATGAGAATAGCATTCACATACATAAATGAAGGCGAGCCGAGGAAGATAATTACCTCATTCATCAGACCAACCCTCGAATTTGCATCAGATTGAAAAAGTACAATGGGCTGCTACAAGATGGGTACCAAGCTTACAGGATCTAAGCTATTAAGAAAGACTAGAAAAATTTAACCTACCAATACTACAAGAGGGAAGGAAGAGGAAACATGATGACGCTATATAAATACACCTTCGGGAAAGAAAGAATAGACATCAATGAGTATATAACCTATGAGGAAGCATCAGCAAGAGGACAATGAAAAAATTAAAAATTGCATAAAAAGAGAGGTGAGAAAGACGTAAGGAAATTCAGTTTCCCAAATAGGGCAATTGATCAGTGGAATGTGCTACCGAATAAAATAATGCGTGCCAAAACTATTCATAAATTTAAGGATATGTATGATAAAAATGGTTTAATACACAGGACAGTACGGGCTTGACTCTTTCCTATAAAGATACAATTAGGTCAGATCAAGTAGATAAGAATAGATATAAGCACACACACTCACACACACACACACACACGCAGATGCGGAAGGTTGGGAAAGGAGGGGGGGAGGATTTAGGGACGGTGAAGGGGACAGATGAGATGTGGAAGTGTCTAGTACTGTTCAAATAGCAGCTTGCACAGTACATTGACTCATATCTCTGATATAAACCCTTTATTTCAGCTATATTATGGATGTATATCCATTAGGATTCCATGATATGCCATCCAATTGGCAATAGTTTTAATGAGCGAATACTTTGGTAAAATATTAAATATCATAACTATGCTAGTTTCAATATTACATACTGTTCAATGATTATACAGTCATCCATCAGACAGTAATTTGTAAGACGTGGGGCCTATCTTCCTCGGGGATAAACAACCACTGAGGATGATTAGTGAGTGAAGTTGTTGTGAACTACTCTCTCCCTGTGTGTGTGTGTGTGTGTGTGTGTGTGTGTGTGTGTGTGTGTGTGTGTGTGTGTGTGTATGTGTGTGTGATTTGTTTCTCTTAGGGCGAGTCCACACGTGCTTTCGTACATATATTGGCAACGCGGCAAGCAACATGTTCGGGAACATGTTTGCAGCAGTATTTGGACAGATGTATGCAAACATGTTTCAGTGCAGCTTCGAAGACTTGCAGGAGAGGCCATGGGATAGGTGTATCCATAGTCCATACCAGGCAGCTGAGACTTCATCATGATGTTGCCAACATGATCTGGACGCTGCTGTTCCCAAAATGTTTGCAGCGCGGTCGTTAGTGTGTTGCTTACATGTTGCCAGCAATTGCTCGACCATACGTGTGGGTGCTCCCTTACTCTGTGTGTGTGTGTGTGTGTGTGTGTGTGTGTGTGTGTGTGTGTGTGTGTATGTGTGTGTGTGTGTGTGTGTGTGTGTGTGTGTGTGTGTGTGTCTGTGTGTGTGTGTTTCTGTCTGTCTGTTTGTGCATGTTTTGTTTCTGTGTGTGTGTGTGTGTGTGTGTGTGTGTGTGTGTCTGTGTGTCTGTGTGTGTGTGTGTGTGTGTCTATGTGTGTGTGTGTGTGTGTGTGTGTGTGTGTGTGTGTGTGTGTGTGTGTGTGTGTGAGTCAGTTGGTTGGGTGGTTGGAGTTGATGAGGTTAAGTTGTTGGGTGTGGTAGTTCGGTGCATCGCCAGGGTGAGTGGACAGTGGTAATGGTGGAGAGGGGGAAGGGGGGGCAGTTGTTGGGTGTGGTGTGTGGAGTGATTTTGAGTGGGTTGTAGGGGTAACTGGGTTAGTGAGTGGTTGCTTTTGCTGGGCTGGGTGGGTAGGTGGCTGGATGTGTGGGTGGTCGGGGAGGGATCGGTAAGTTAGGTTTGGATAATATGATTTTTTTTTTTTTTATGTGTCCGACTCTGGGCAAAGGCTTCAGGGCCTATATCTTGGGGGCAGTAGCCTATCCCAAGGCCCAGTAGTCTTCCTACACCTCCACATGAGTTTGATGGATAAGTCGGGTTCTAATGGGTGAATAGGGAGGCGGAGTGAATGGGGTTGGGTAAGAAGGGTGGATGGGCGGGTGGGTCGGTGGGAGGAGTGGATGGACAGGATGGGTGGATGGGCAAGGTGAGGTGGGCTGGGAGTGTTCAGGGAGAGGTGGGAGGGTTGTGTGGATGGATGAGATGGATGGCATTGTTGGGTGACCAGGGTGGGTGGAATTCGTTAGTGGGAAAGGTGGGTGGAATTTGTGAGTGGTGAGGGTGGGTGGTAGGGGTCGGTGGGCAAGATAGGTTGTCGGGATCTGTGGGCAAAGTGAGTTGCCAGGGTGAGTGGGCACCGTTGGTCGCCAGGGTAGCTGAGATGATTGCGTGGTCGGGATGATCTATGTGGGTGGTTGGGTTGGGTGGCTGGATGGGTTCAGGGTGGAGAAGTGAATGAGTAAATGAGATGAGTGGCATTGTTGGGTGAACTTCGTGGTTAGCAGGATGGATAGCAGGGATCGCTGGGCTGGGTGGGTGGCAGGGGTGAGGTTGGTGGGGTATGTTGGATGGGTTGTGTGGGTAGGTGGATAAGAAGGTGAGTGAATATGTGGCTGTTCACATGACAAGGCAAGAGAGGGACTTATCTGGTTATATAACTTTTAACTGTTACTTGGATTTTAGTCTATTGCTTAGAACACGTTGGATAACTATTTGGAAACCATACTCTATGTATAAAGGTCTTTGTATTGAAATTTGCTAAAACTTCGATATAATCACTTCTCATGGAGCTGAAGATGGATCTATGCACTTGATAATACACCTAATAGTAAGATAAATGAAAGTAACATTACATGCGGCAAGACATGAGATAAGCGAAGCTTCATATCTCCGATCCATCTGCCTAACACATCAGTATTTTGGTGGGGGTAAGAAGGGGGAGTTAGGGCGGTAGATGTGTGCGATTACCTGACCTCTCGTGGCAGATTACCCCGTATCACGAATTTCTGTTCGGAGGTGTATGTATCACTCTTAAGGCGGGTAGACACTTGTTGCATATCCATGTATATGGCACTTTTGAAGTTCATAGATATTTTTAGAATTTTACCCCCGAGCTCAAACACGTTCCACCACTTCAGGTGAGGAAGTATATATAGCCGGACATTGAATCAAATCTTCATGACAAGCAGCACCAGCTGTCTCAGTGATTTGTATGTTTTCCAATAAAGTTCTTGTATATAGTCACTTTTGTGTTCTCATTTGTCACTCAGGCCTGCAGGCAGCTCCCGAAAGTCTCATCTGGCCCTTGCTTTGAAAAGGTTACTCGCCCCTGATTTACAGGAAGCTGACATCGCCCTCGGACTGTTCGCCATAACACCACAGCGGTATGAAGTGGCTGACTTCACCTACCCAGTTGACATCACATACATAGGCATCCTGGCAGCTCGAGGCAGCCCTGAAGTTACACCCTGGGGATTCCTACTGCCCCTGACGCCAATTGTGTGGGTGGGCATCCTGGTGGCACTTGGGGTATATATGACGGTGATGCTGGCCCCTTCGTGCTTCCCTGTAGAATCACTAAATAGGACTAGGCTCTTCACAAGTGCCTTTAATTTTGCTCGTGTTCTTCTGCAGCAAGGTGAGGGATGTTGGGATCTTCAGTCCATGTCATAGATTTATGCTGCTATTGTTTTCATTTCCTCCAGATCAAACACTTGGATGGATCAGTAATCTCGCTAGGGCCTGTAACTGTGTTCCTATAAAAGCATTTACTTACCCTATTTAGTTCTTTGACACATAGATTGCTTTCATTCTCATGCCTTCTGCATGACACACTAGAAAAGAATACTCTTTTTGAGTGCCTGTGACCCTATTCGTGTTTTATTGTAAGGAGGTGAGTAACACTGGGATCTTACTTCGCTATCCGTATACAGTACCATAGATTGCTCGTGCCCTTATGCCTGTGTGGAGAGTCATTAAATTTTAAAAAGACCGTTCTCAAGTGCATTCAGTTAAGTTAGTGTTCTGCTTCAGCAAGGAGAGTGATGCACTTTTCTAATTTCCTGAGCTTGCCATCACCCTCATTCCTCTCATTAATTGATAAATAGGGACAGACCTTACACCATCAGTTACCAAGTTCGTGTGCTGCTGTAGTAAGATGAAGCAGTTTCAGTTCATGTAGTAAATTATTCACAGAATTCTTATTCTATATCAGATGTGATGTGCAGGTCGGGATGGTGGTGGTGGGAGCGTGTGGTGCTGGGGGTGTGGATGCTGATGACCCTGGTGCTGGTACGGAGCTACACTGGCAACCTCATGTCCCAGTTGGCCGTTAGATATATCCCAGAACCTGTACAATCACTCCAGGACCTTGTTGCCAACCCTGTTACTGTTCTCTTATATGAGGGAACAGCTGAGGAACAAACCTTTAGGGTAATGAACATAATATCTCCAAAAACGTGTTATGATATTACAGTGCCCTGAACAACCTTTTTGTCCTGTTCGTGTGCCTACAACTCACTTTTCCGGGCGCTTTACAACAAGAACTTTAAACTTGTCAAATACAGTATACCTCCTAGCTCTGAGGTACAAAAATCGATACAACCATTTTATTATTATTATTATTATTATTATTAATATTATTATTATTATTATTATTATTATTATTATTATTATTATTAATATTATTATTAGACCAAGTGAGGATTTTTCTATTGTACTCTAGAAGACAGTTTTATTTTCCCTCTCGTTTGTTATTACCATTTTTCCTTAACTTGGTTGCTGTCCCTGCTGAACACTTTATTATAAGAATAATTATTATAATAAAGATAATAATAATAATAATAATAATAATAATAATAATAATAACAATCATAATAATAAGTAACAAAAATAATATTTAATCATTCATTCATCATCTCTTCCTGTGTTGCCATATGAGGAGTGTAGGAGCCCGGGCTAGACAAGTTGGTCCTGACATTTAAGATGAGAGTGACCAGCCCCACTCATCGCTGAGTGGTATTACGTTAGCCAAAAACCCTAACCACCCCGCGGATATGCACCTGCACAGGCTCAATCTGATCAGAGTGCCTTATTTACCCACTGAACCACCAGACCTTATAATTTGTTTATATGGTTACCACCCGGAGTAGTAAATGGTTTCCTGGGTTACAGAAAATAATATGAATAGTAATAATAATAATAATAGTAGTAGTAGTAGTAGTAGTAGTAAGAATAAGAATAAGAGAAGAAGAAGAACAAGATGAACAAGAAGAACAAGAAGAAGAAAAAGAAAAAAGAAGAAGAAGAGGAAGAAGAAGAAGAAGAAGAAGAAGAAGAACAACAACAACAACAACAACAACAAGAACAACAACTAGAACACAGTAGAATTATCCAAGGTCAATTTTGATCAACTTCCTACAGCCATTCCCTTCTAGAAACTGAGCTGTAAATTGACCTTGAGGTCAAGGTTACTGATTTTGTGCATGTTACATTAGGTCATCAAAGTTTATAAGTCCACCAAGTGTGGCGACTCTACCTTTGATCATGTATGGAAAATTAGGTTAAATCCGGAAAAGCCCAAATTTTGACCCCAGGTTATTTCAGAGAATAATCACCTGATTGAAACCATACTCCCTATCAGCCTGCATCTACCTTAAGGTTAGTTTGTAGAAAATTTCAGCTTCTTCGTTCAGTTACTACTTAAGATAGCGTGGCTGACTCACTTTCCTGTGATGTGGATAATATTCAGAGATCTGGTTGACGGAATGCCATCATAATTGGCAAAAGGAAGGGAAAAGCTGTCCTACTAAGTTGATCAACTTTGAATAGCCTTTGTAATATCGCAATGTTAATATATGTAATAGTAACTCTAATAATAATAACAATAATAATAATAATAATAGTGATGGTGAGTGAAGTAAGAAAATTTCCCAAAAGCCTGTGGAAGTTTTAATAATAATAATGATAATAATAATAATAATAATAATAATAATAATAATAAAAGTAACACTAATGACAAAAATAGGAATACTTCACACAAGGACAAGGGAAGTTTTAATGATAATACCAACAAAACAACAACAACAACAACAATAATAATAATAATAATTATTATAACTAGAAAACGGAAAATGCCATTATCATTTTCAATAACTCACCACATAGCAAGGTCATCCACCTTTTGTGTGTGACCTCAATACATATGTATCTGTATGAGTATATTATGCGTAAGATTGTAGCTATAGCTCGACCTGGTGATTTCAACGCCCATCATATAGTGAGCACTTCGAAGTAAAGAGCCGGTGTAGCAGGGCTCCTTTAGAAGTGTGTCAAACACCTTGGGTAAAGGTGAAGGCAACAAAATTCTTGCAGAGCAAAAATAGAGGAGCCCAAACTACTTTCCAATGTCCCCTGGGGAATCTCAGGAAACTCTGGCCCACATGGGCCCACAGTCATTTCAGACCTGCTCCCCGAACTTGGCTACGTCCCACAAAAATTTCATGTCTTTAACTTTAGCGGTTTTTCAGAATCCATGAAGAATATTTTTATGGAATTTTGAATGTAACTGGAAAACCAGTCCTGGGAATTGGATGATACTGAGTCATATGAAGCCGCCGGCTGGGGAACTCAGATGGCCACGTATGATGGTTGTAGCTTTGAAATTGAGCAAACACGAGCAATTTAAATCTTGACATTAATAATAATATTAATAGTTATAATAATACTAATACTAATAATAATAATAATAATGATAATAATAATGGCCCAATACCTGCCAAGCGCCCCAACCAAATGGCCAGATTCGCACGGCCATGTGGAATGTGGGAGGTGTGAATGAGGAGAACAAGAGGTGGAAGTGGTGAATGTGTTCAAGTGCGAGATTTGCCGGGATGGCATTGTGTGAAACAAAGATGAAAGGGTGTGAAGTAGGGGAATGGGAGGGTGTGAAATGGCAGAGTGGAATGAGAGGCTACAAATGTGTCAGCTCGAGATGCATGTATGTGAAGTTCAAGTTTGAGAAGGTGAAAGTGGCTGTGATCGTAGCGTACGCACCGTGTGAAGACAGGAGTGAGAGAGAGAGAACGACAGGTTTGAGGATGAGCTGGATGAAGATGTGGGAGAAATACCAAGAAGCTATAAAGTGATCGTAATGGGCAATATGAATGGAAGAGTAGGCACTGGCTCTGAAGATAAGGTAATGGGTTGTACTGGAGTTCAAGGAGAAAATGATAATAGGAAGCGACTGAAGGATATGTGTCAGGAAGGGAGGTTGTGCATTTGTAACTCGTATTTCAAACACAAAGATGCACTTAAATATACATGGTATAGAGAGAACGGGGATCATTTTGAAAGGAGCCTGATTGATTACGTACTCGTAGAAAGGACGATGCTGGGAATGGTGGCTGATACAAGGGCCATGAGAGGACGATGTGGAGGTTTGTCAGATCATATTATTGTGGCAGGTAACATCAAGCCGAGATCAGTTAGGTGGACCAGGAGAGAGAGGAGTAGTCAGGGAGAAAGACTGAATGTCGAGAAGCTGAGCATCAAAGAAATGGCAGATGAATAATGGACCTAATAGGGTAGGAGTCAGAATCAGTGATTTCGAATGAAATGGATCTGGACAGCCTGTGGAATGCATATAGAGATTGTTTAGTTAGGAATGCTGAAGCACTGTTTGGTGTGGCAAGAGTAACAACAAACAAGAAAAGTACAGCATTGTGGGATGAAGAGGTTAAGAGAGCAGTGGAGGAAAAGAGGAGGAAGTGGCTAGAATGGTTACAGGACAGGGGTTCAACTGAATTAAGAACTGAATATACTGAGAGCAAGAAGCACGTTAAGAGACTAGTGAAGAGGAAAACGGAGGTAAATGACGATCTAGGAAGAAAAATGAATGCAAACTACTCTGAAAATAGGAAGTTATTCTGGAAAGAGGTGCAAAAATAATGTAGAAGTGACGGCAGAAAGAAATTTGAAGGTGTGAAGGACGTCACTGGTAGATTACATTGGTCAACAAAAATAAAATTACTTCATGGTTTTGAATGGAAATAGTTTGATCCTAAGGTAATCGAAGGTGTTGTACTCGGATATTGCATCAGTAAGGATGTATCAGATCCGGTTCTTGAAAACCAGTATATCGGTGTATCTTTCTCACAGGATGTGACTCATACCTTTATTTGTTTGGTTCCTTCGATTAAATTTGTATTTTTTTTGCAGGTTATATATATTGTTACCACTTCTCTTCTTGCAGAAATTCTCAATCACTTTGAAAGTGGTGAAAGATGGAACGCCGCAAATGTGTAAACGATCCTGACCGTTTTTGTTACATTTGTGGAGCGTTCACCCTGGAAAGCTTCAAAAAACCCATCACGAAGGCTATTTAAGTGAACTACAAAAGCTACTTCAAATGTTCATTGGGCGACCAACACAAGAAATGGGAGGCATGGAAAAAGATGTTCAGAAATGCCATTCGCAATACCAATGGTGTGACAAGAGCCCGAAGACCACAGCAACGACCTCTACTTCTGTCTCACGAACATCAAATGAATAACTGCCAAGACACGAGCCACAGAACAGTACCCCAATATCGCTTCTGCAGTCTGACCAGTGCCACACAGTGCAGAACTAGCGGTTCCAAACCCACCTGCTGAACAGGAGCTAAGCAGTGAATATGACTCCAGTCAGAGCCCCATAGATGATGACTACCAGGAAGACTCAGGAAACAGTGGGCCAAAACCATTCAACAAGGGAGCTCTTCATGATCTCATGAGGGGCCTTGATTTGTCTAAAGAAAAGGCAGAGCTCCTGGGATCACGACTGAAGCAGCATAACCTGCTGGAAGATGGAGTGCGCATCACTACGGTACATCACTGTCATAGACAACTGTCTGTGTTCTTCAAAATGGCAAATAACCTTTGCTATTGCGATGATGCAGTGTCTTTCATGCAACAACTCTGCAAGTCTGATCCATACAAGCCTGATGATTGGAGGTTGTTTATAGATTCAGGAAAAGACACTCTAAAAGCAGTCCTCCTACAAAACAGGAATCGGCTTCCATCTGTGCCAATAGCACACATAGAGATGATGACTGAGAGCTATGAAACTATGAAGATTGTGCTTTCTGCTATCGAGTATGAGAAGCATCAGTGGAAAATATGCGGGGAGCTCAAAGTGATCAGTTTCCTTCTGGGCCACCAGAGAGGTTACACAAAGCACATGTGCATTCTCTGCTTGTGGAACAGTAGAGTTAATGCCGATCACTGTGTAAAAAAGAATGGCCGCCAAGACCAAAAGATGCATCCGGAAGGTTCAACTGTCTTCACAAACACCTTGTGGATCCAGAAAACATATTCTTGCCTCCACTGTATCTCAAGCTGGGCTTGGCGAAAAATTTCGTAAAAGCTTTGGATCAAACAGGTACTGGGTTTCAGTACTTGTCTGTGAAGCTCGGTGGCGTGGTATTCGAAGCCAAATTGAAAACAGGGGTCTTGAATGGTCCTCACATCCACATGCTAGTTAATGATGGTGACTTCATCAAAGCATTAAACCTGCTGGAGAGAGATGCATGGGAATCATTCGTGAATGTCTCTCAGAACTACCTTGGAAACCAACGTACAGACAACGACGAAGAAATTGTGGCAAGCATGTTACGGAGTTATCTGGGCTCAGAGATGTCCTTGAAGATTCATTTCTATCACTCCCACATCGATTTCTTCCCAGATAACCTCGGAACCATCAGTGACGAGCACTGTGAAAAATTTCACCAAGACCTTGCTATAATGGAGAGCAGGTATCAAAGCTGATTCAGTCCCAGCATGATGGGCGACTACTGCTGGATGCTACAACGTGAAGAGTCAGTTGAACAAGCAGAAAAGCAAAGTGCAGAGGTATTTTTAGAACTTCATCGCTCGCTAATAAAATGTGCATTGGATATTTTTGTACCATAAATCATCACAACATTACCTGTGTGTGCCTCAATATATAAGGTTGAGACGAGTTTTGCCACAATGAATATGTTTTCAGTCTGATATTCAAGAAACCTGGTCCGATAGCGCAAAATGAATGAAATCAGTGCTATCAAATTAGTCAGGGACACATACTCACGTATGAGAACCATTTTGGCTGTTGACCAGTAACCCATGGGGATCAAGTAAGGATCAGATGAAAAGAATATTTTGAGCCTGATGAATGGGAATAGAGAGAGCAGAGCCACTGTAAGCATGATTGGTTTGGGGGATGTGCAGAGAAGGAATGCAGTGCCAGGAAACGTGACACTCGCACAAGGGAAGAACGCTGTGAAGTGGAAAAGCAGCTGGAGTTGATGAGCTGTATGCAGAGATGATTAAGTGTAGTGGAGAGACCGGAATGAAGTGCTTGTTGGAGATATGTAAGAAGACATGGATGAGTGAAACTGTGCCAGCAGAGTGGAAAAAGGCTGTGATTGTACCCCTGTAAAAAAATAAAGGTGAGCGAAGTGAGTGCAAGAATGATCGTGGCATAAGTCTATGGAGTGTGGTAGGAAAGGTATGTGGAAGAATTATTATAGAGAAAGTAAGAGAGATATCAGAAGTCCTAGTGGGTGATGAACAGGGTGGATTTGGGAGTGGCAGAGGATGTGTGGATCAAATATTTGCAGTAAGACAGATAGTAGAGAAGGCATATGAGAAGTACTACGATGTGTTTATGGCATTCTTGGATCTGGAAAAAGTAGACAGACAAGTATTGTGGAAGGTTTTGCACATGTACGGTGTAGATGGTAAGGTTCTAGGTGCCATCAAGAGTTTTTATGTTGGTAATGAATCATGTGTAAGGGTAAATGGTCATTGAAGTGGATGGTTCACGATCGATGTGGGCATGCGACAAGGTTGCACGATGTCCCCATGATTGTTTAATATATATATGGGGTTATGAGAGAAGTAAAAACGCGAGTAATAGAGAGGGGGATGGCATTGGTAATGAATGGAGATGGATGGAATATCTCAAATTTGTTGTATGCTGGTGATGCAATACTACTTGCAAATACCGGACAAGAACTTTGTATACTATATGCAGAGTTTTGCTGATGTCTGTGAGTATCGTGCCTTGAAAGTAAATGTAGAAAAGAGTAAAGTGATGGTTATTGAGAGACAAGGTGACTCCCAGTGTGATGTTGTAGTGAATGGAGAGAGACTGGAATTGGTGAGAGAGTTCAAATATCGGGGTACAGTGATAGAAAAGAAAGGAAAATGTGCAAAAGAAGTGGAAAGTAGAGTGAAACAAAGGAATAGAAGTAGCTGGTGCTAAGAAAGCCATGATAAGAAACATAGGCTTGAGTGTTGCAGCTGCATGAGGCTTACGTGAAGGAGTGTTAGTGCCACTTTAACATATGGATGTGAGACTATGGTGTGGCATGAAAATGAAAAGTCAAAAGCGAGAGCAGTGGAGAGGAGATGCAGTGAATGGAGAGAGACTGCAATTGGTGAGAGAGTTCAAATACCTGGGTACAGTGATAGAAAAGAGAGGAAAATGTGCAAAAGAAGTGGAAAGTAGAGTGTCACAAGGAAAGGAAGTAGCTGGTGCTATGAAAGCCATGATAAGATGATAAGAAACATAGGCTTGAGTGTTGCAGCAGCACGAGGCTTACATGATGGAGTATTCTTGCCATCTTTAACATATGGATGTGAGACTATGGTGTAGTTTGAAAATGATAAGTGGAGATGGGACTGCTGAGGAATGTATGTGGAGGACAGAGAGTGGTCTGGATACGAAATAATGTGATTCATGAAGGATGTGGTGTGACGAAATCTGTGGACACCAGAATCGAAGAGAGGATACTGAGATGGTATGGTCATGTGGAGAGAATGGACAGCAGTAGAGTGGTGAAAAAGGTATATCTGAGCGCATTTGAAGGAGGGAGGAGTCGAGGTAGGCCATGGAGAAGATAGTAGGATGTGGTGGATGAGTGTGTGAGGAAGAGAGGTTTGGAAGTCGGTGAACCTAGGGAACTAACAAGAGATCGAGCTTGCTGGATGAATATTGTGAGGGAAGGGCATGATCAAGGATTTGGCACCCCTTTTCAACGTGGCAGCATCCTAATTTACTCTATCAGATAAGTTTATATGAAGCTGTAGAACGTGGTGAAAGTTTTTGGCATATCAGATAGAGCCAGGATTCCAGAGGCTTGGATGGTGAGTGAATGGAAGCGTGATCCATTGGACTGGGCAAATTTGGGCTGTCTGGACCCTGCTACTCCTCATCGTGCCCTAGGGTGGAAAAGGAGGTCCGGATGAGTAGTAGTAGTAGTAGTAGTAGTAGTAGTAGTAGATGTAATAATAATAATAATAATAATAATTACCTATCTGCTATTTCTGTCCCCACAATAAGGAATCTTCAACTTAGCTATTTATGGTATTGATTGTCTTTGTAGTTATGCAAATGCTGCTTTTGTGTGGAAGAAGGTAATGAAGCATGGGTACATATTTGTCTCAGTAACTGGCTAATTGTATGCTTAATTGTAACCATATTTCTTTCAGATAATGAGAGGGACCACAGCTATATTTCTGTAAAGTTAAAGTTTTACAGCGTTTGTGGTTTTCTATGGAACGTGTTACAAAGAATACACTGCACAGATTTGAATGCAGTGCTTTCCGTTGACTATATGACAAAATATTCAGCCAAAAATCTCAGCAAACTCTTTGTTACTATAGGACTTTCAACCAAATAGCCGTATATCAATAATATTAGTGTCTGATAAGTTTCAGTTTCAAATATGCAATTTTTGGTCCAAAAAAATGAGTATAAAACCTTCAAAACTAGGTCAAGGTCGTTTATATTTGGCACAAGTTCTTGGGTTGCCCCAGAGTATCTTCCGATGTTACAATCAAGACCTAAGAAAAAAAAAAGACAAAGAAAAACAATAATTATACTGAACAAAACTACAGAAGCTTAGTAATAATAATTGTCCAAATGGAAGAAGTTAGATTGTGTACTAGAAAGATAAAACAATTTCCGGTTGACATGGAACATTTTACTATATCTCCCCAATAAACAACTTTTCTAAATGCAACCAAACACCTCCTATCCATCATAAATATTTTTTGTTATGAAGATATCAAAAAAGGGATAACTGTTGTCTTTAAATGAAAAAGTGCTTCAGCCACTTTCATGTAATTACTGTGAATTTAAGAAAATTGGAATGGCTCCACTGGATAAATAACTAATATCTAAGGATGGCTGAACATGATACATTTGTCAATACTTCTCATGTAAAAGTCTGAGAGGTAAAAGAAAAGTTGGGGGGGGGGGAGCAACCGTAAATTACTGACATTTCTGAACACTCTCGCAATAATTATTTTGCGGACTGTTATTGGCTTAATGTCGAGTTCATAGAATGGCTAGAAAATTGTAAGTAACCTTTTGACTAAGCATATGTTGATAAGGTTCCACTTATTTTTTATCTATATTTACCGCTTAGGGAAGTAGTAACAACAAAGCTGTTTAAAATTTACAGGAAAATTACCAGCAAATATTGGAGAAAACTATGAAAGCCCCACATTGGTATCGAACCAGAACTAAAAGTGTCCCTGAATAAAGCTATAATGCCACGTTGGCATACCTAATCTCAAGTGCTAATAAATATTATTCTACATTCTTTCTCTCTCTCTCTCTCTCTCTCTGTATATATATATATATATATTGTGGTAGGTGGGGGCACTCACCATCCACTCACTCAATGTAGTGCTGCTCTCGGGTGTCTACCCTGTCCTCTCCTCCATCCTTCTTTCCTTCCATCTTCTTCTATCTTTCTTTCCTTCATTCTTTCCTCGTCCTTCTGCCTACGGGTGACTACACTCCCTCTTCTGTCTTTCATGCCTTCATTCTTTCCTCTTTCTTCGGCCTACGGGTGACTCTACACTGAGTGACAAGCCAAATGGTTTCCTGTACACCAGGAAACTATTTATTACACTGTGTGGTAACCATGTAACCAAATTTTGGCACCCGGTGGTTTAGTGGGTAATTATTGTGCTCCAATCGGTTTGAGCCGGTGAAAGTTTATATCCAAGGGATGGTTGGGGTTTATTGTTCACATAATGCCACTCAGGGATGAGTGAGGTTGGTCACTTTCATCTTAAATGTCAGGACCAACTGCCTAGCCACGGGCTCCTATGCTCCTCATAGGGCAATGTAGGATTGGATGATGGATGGATGGATGGATATATAAAATGTGTGTGTGTGTGTGTGTGTGTGTGTGTGTGTGTGTGTGTGTG
The DNA here is from genome assembly GCF_032717465.1 of Coenobita brevimanus. Taxonomy (NCBI): domain Eukaryota; kingdom Metazoa; phylum Arthropoda; class Malacostraca; order Decapoda; family Coenobitidae; genus Coenobita; species Coenobita brevimanus. Next base: position 26,202,023 of record NC_137011.1, on the reverse strand, counting down.
TGTGTGTGTGTGTGTGTGTGTTTATGCAAGGAAGAACGAACCAAGGGCCAGGAGTTGCAAAGCTTTCTTTCCCAAAAACAAACAAACAAACAACAGGGAGCCATATTCAAGATCTGTTGATTTTGAGATGCCTGGGCACAGTGTGTTTGAAGGACTGAAGAACATAGGATGTAGGAAATACAGACAGAGGGAGACAGTTCCTGAGGTGACCTGTTCCACAAATGAAGGAATGGGAGTAACTGTTAGCTCTTACATTAGAAAGTTGGACAGAAAAGGGATGAGAGTTTGTTGCTTGATGGGTGCTATGCACACATCGTGGAGGTGGAGGGATGGTTGCAGACAGTTCAAAGGAGCTGTGACCATTGAAGTAGCAATAAAAAAAAGAGAAAGATGCAACAGTGCAGCAAAGAGACAGAAGTTAACCCGTTCCGTGCCAATGACATACATGTACGTCGGCCCCTATATGCATGGACAGTGCCATTGACGTACGTGTACACCCTCTTAAAGATTTTTCAGCACCCCTTGCTCTGATTCCCTTCGCAACAATCACTGTTACAGACGGCGAGAATATGTGGTGTGGTTGGTACCCCTGTACCTCTCCCCATCTCCCACTGGATTTCATCATTAGCAGACAAATTAACACACACCAGCAACACAGGGCCAGGGATTCCAACCATGGACAGTAATTCAGGAGTTGTTTCAGAATGCCTCGTGTGGTGTGGCATTAATGTTTTGTGCCATAAGGGTGCCGAATATTTTTTTATAGCCTGTACATTGGCAATTTGATATCTTTGCCAAAATCCAGCAATTCAAATTAGGCACCAAAACATCAGCTGCGATATTCCTATGCCTCTCTATGCCTCTCTAGGCCTTCCTATATCATCTGTGTACCCAACAAGAATTTTTTGGCTCGAATAGCATAGTTACTGATGAAGAAAACGATCTCCTACTCAACTCAATGGGTAAAGGTGTTGGAGGTGGCCGATAAAGTCTATGGGCATTACTCCGAAGTTTTCAGCCACCTGGTCAGGGAGAGTCGACCTCAAAATCAACCTAAATGGCTTCTGTGAGTACCTTTATGCTTGTTCTCCGTGTTTTCTCATCATTTCTAACCTATCTAGTGAAAAAAAAAGGTCGAACATTGGCCGGCACCACCCCTTCTTGAGGGTCCAAAGTCTGATGGCACTCGGGGGGGTTAAAGGGAGCAAGTTCGAGGAGGAGAGTGAATGAGGGAAATGCTTTTAACTCTCCCTTGTTGAGAATAGCTGTACATGGGGAGCCTTCCAACATATAAGAGTTTTACTCTACACAGGGGTAAATAAAACAACTTTGCAGGGGTAAAGAAGGTATGGAGTCAAATTACCACACCTACTCTATTGGGCGAAGGTTTACAAGAGATGTAATATGATCTTTCCAAGATAAATCCCTAGATAATTAAACCTCAAGTATCTTTAAGGATGATGCAGGATTGAGCTGGGTATCATTAAACATTAGTGGGTACTCCTGAGGAAGATTTTGTTGGGTTGATAGGAGTGAGAACTAAGTCTTTGATGCATTAAAAATAGCTAGATTACTTAAACCCAGGACAGAGATACGAGTCAAGTCAGATATTAGGTGTGCCAATGCTTCATCTGTTATTTAATGAAGTAACTGATGAGATGGATGCTGCAGGAATCGAATGGAAAAGTGAAAGGTGGAATTCTCCGTGTATGAATAGATAGGGTTAGATGTACAGCTAAGAAGGTCAATGATGAATAAAAGGAAGAGAGTTTGTGCTAGGAAAAAACCCGAGGAACATCACTTTTGACAGATTTAGGAAACCAGCAGTGTCCATCTACAACTGCAGCTATAGAATGACCAGAAAGGAAGCTATACTTGAAGGCACAGATAGAAGAGAAACCGTAAGAGGGGATTATGGAAAGTAAAGATTTATGCTAGACTCAATCGATAGCCTTTGAGATGTCAAGTGCAATGGCGAAGCTTTCGCCAAAGTCCCGAAAGGAAGATTACCAGGAGACTGAAAGGTAGGTGAGAAGATCGCCAATGAAGCGTCCCTGATGGAACCCATACTGACGATCAGAATGATGATTGTGCTAGGAAAGATGCTTTAAAATCATTCTGTTAAGAACAGACTTGAAAACGTTTAAGACACAGGATATTAAAGCAACTGGGAGATAGAGGGTTGGGAATGTTCACCCTTCTTTGGGACTGGCTGAATGAGAGCAAACTTCCAGCAAGAAGGAAAGGTACAAGTTTACAGACAAAGGTGAAAGAGTTTACCTAGGCAGGGTGTAATCACATAAGTACAGTTTTTGAGGACAACAGGAGGGACCCCATCAGGCACACATAGCTTGTTAATACTGAAGCCATTGATGGCAGAGAATACATCAGTTGAAGAAATTTTAATGGCAGTCATGAGGAAGTCAGAGGGGGGAAGTGATGGAGGGACAGCACCCGAATCATCGAAGGTGTAATTAGAGGAGGAAGTCAGAGTGAAGAGATCTGCTTTATTAGTAGAAGAAATTGCTACAGAGCCATCAGAGTGGAAAAGAGAAAGGAAGGATGATGAGGTAAACTTGTTAGAAAAGTTTCTGGGAAGGTGTCAGAAGAAGCGGGAAGAATTCGAGTTGGAGAATTGACAGCATTAAGTACAGATGAAATAATTACAATTAAAATTGGTAACTGGAATGTGAGAACGCTAAATCATGACGGTAAAATCGATGAGTTAGTGAAGGTTTTTCAAAATTACGGACTTGATATTTGTGCTCTGACAGAAACTAGATTAACTGGAGTCGATAAGTTGGATTTGGAGGATGGTATACGTTTATTGATATCTGGCCGACAGGACGGAATGCATTATCAGGGAGTAGGATTGTTGCTGGGTTGTAAAGCAAATAAGGCTTTATGTGAGTGGGATCCTTTAGATGAGCGATTGCTATACGCACGGTTTAAATCAAATCATGGCAACATCAGTCTGTTTGTGTGTTATGCACCTACTAATGATGCACTCGATGAAAGGAAAGACACATTTTATGAAAAGTTGCAAGAAGGAGTAGGAAGGGTACCTAGACATGATGTTTTGATCTGCATTGGAGACTTTAATGCAGTAATGGGCTGTTCAAATGAGGGATTTGAGGCATGTATGGGTAAGATGGGAGTTGGTAGTAGGATGAGTGAAAACGGAGTGAGGTTTGGAAGCTTCTGTCTAGCAAATGACCTAGTCATCGGAGGCACACTCTTTCAGCATTGCAATATACACAAGACAACTTGGGTGTCGCCGTGTGGAAAATATAAAAATCAGATTGATCACATCGCTATCAGTAGGAGGCATAGAAGTTCTCTGCTAGATGTTCATGTTAAACGGGGCGGGGAGCGGATATTGGTAGTGACCATCTACTCAGCATTGCAAAAATAAGGTTTAAACTTAAAAATCAGAAGAAGGAAAAATCTGGTGTTGGTAGATACGATATTGTTAAGCTTAGAAGAGAAAGAGAAGAAAAGGAGGAATTCAGATTAGAATGCAGAAATAGGTTTTTGGTGTTGGAAACATTGGAAGAGGGGGAGAGAAGTGTAGATGAGATGTGGGAGGATGTGAACAAAGTTTTGCATGAGACTGCTGAATGTACGATTGGAAGGAGATATAGATTCAGGAGAAAGAAATGGATATCAGAGGAAACGTGGGATATGATAAAAAAGAGAGGTGAGGCTAAATTGAGGAGTGAGATGCAATGCGTTGATGAACGAGAGATTGAATTAGCAAGAGCTGCTTACTGGAGTTTGAATTCAGAAGTAAGAAGGTTAGCTAGGAGAGATAAAAGAAGATGTGTGGATGAAAAAGGTTGCAGAGACTGAAATCCTAATAAACAAAAATGATGGACAGAGTCAAAGAATAGCATATGAATCGATTAGAGAACTGAGTGGTAATGCAGGTAAACGCAAGGAAATACCAATTAGAGACAGGGAAGGAAATTTATTGACCAAAGATGGAGATATTAAAAATAGATGGAAAGAGCATTTTGAGACAGTTCTTAATAGACCAATACCAACAGAAGAGGATATACCGTCTGCTCAGGAAGATTTAAATATAGAAACAGGAGAGTTGAGGCTTGCAGAAGTGGAGAAAGCAGTAAAACAGTTAAAGAATAATAAGGCACCAGGGGAGGATGGTTTATTTCCGGAAATGTTTAAAGTGGAGGGGGATAGATTAATAATGATCTTGACCAAGCTATTCAATAAGATATGGGTGACAGAGGGTTACTACCATCAGTTTGGAAGAATGGTGTAATTGTTAAAGTTCCGAAGAAAGGAGACCTGAGTGAATGTGGTAATTGGAGGGGAATCTCTTTGTCACCGATAGCTTTGAAAGTTTTCAGTAGAGTGTTGTTAAATAGGTTGGAGCCGGTGGTTGAGGGTATTCTGAGGGATGAACAGGCTGGTTTTAGAAAGGGACGTGGTTGCAATGATCAGATCTTTATAGTTAGGCATTTGATGCAGCAAGTTAATGAAATGAGAGTACCGTTAAGTCTTTGTTTTGTTGATTTTGAAAAGGCTTTTGATAGTGTTTCGAGAGAGTCTATGGGGAAGATCATGAGACATTATGGAATACCAGAGGAGTTTGTGAGGGTCATTATGAACATGCATGAGGACACATTTTGTAAAGTGATGGTTGATGGTTGTCTGAGTGATTCGTTTGAAGTCAAGTCCGGAGTAATTCAAGGTGGTGTTCTATCGCCTTTACTATTTATATTGGTCATTGATTACATTATGAAACGTGTTGGAACAGAAACCGGTGCAGGTATACTTTGGGGAGAGAACAGGAAACTTTTGGATTTAGATTATGCAGATGATATAGTTTTGATTTGTGATGGGCCAGAAGAGATGCAGAGAGTGTTGGACTGTTTGGTGAGTGAAGGTCGCAAGGTGGGTTTGGTTATTAATTGTGGAAAAACTGAAATAATCAATATGAATATGGAAAATGCGCAGGAATGTGTAACTGGAGGTATGGTTGTAAAGCAAGTTGATAGGTTTAAATATTTAGGTACTTATTTAGCCAAGGATGGTTCTTTGAACTTTGAATTCGAGGAAAGGTTAAAGAAGGCTAATCAGGCAATGGGAATGCTTAAAAATATTTGGAATAATAACAATTTCTCTGTGCATACAAAAATCAAACTTTATAAGGTAATGGTTAGGAGTATCTTAATTTATGGACACGAGTCTTGGTACAGCACAGTGACTATGGAAAATAAATTCTTGGTGTTTGAAAATAAAGCACTTAGAAGAATATTAGGAGTTAAGTGGTGGGAAAGGATACCAAATAGTAGAATTAGAGAAATAACGGGAGTGCAGCCGATCGATGAATATGTTAGATTCTCACGATGGAAGTGGCTAGGACATGTGTATAGGAGACAGGGAATAGTACGAGGTACACCAGGGTGGGTGGCACCTGGTAGGAGAGGTAGAGGAAGGCCAAAAGAGACGTGGGTGAGGACAATGAGACGGGAAGCTGGAGATGAGTGTTGGGGAGATCTTGAGGAGTTAGCACAAGATAGGATGTGGTGGTGTGAGTTCATCGAGGCCCTATGCATCCCCGAGGGTGCCACAGGAAATGATTGATTGATTGATTGAAATAATTTTTAACAGTGCAAAAAGCAGAGTTAGCACGATTCTGGACAGAAACATAAAAAAGATATGATTCAGGGGTGGGTTGGCTCCGGTATCTTTTACAGGCTCTCTCCTTGTTGTGGTCCTTTCTGCATTAGTCAAAGGACATGAGAATGGAATGTATGCTTCCATGCCCAAGAGAATAACCTCTGTAATGGCAAGGCATACTAAAATGACTCCCGGCCATGGGAGCAATAATCATTCCAAGGAAAATCAAAGAAGTACTGCCTGAGGACTTCCCAATCAGCAGCTCCGAAATGTCATAACCGGATTTCTTTGGGGGGTCCACAGGCCGTACTGGAGCAGTAGGACAAGTTATGGTAATAAGGTTGTGATCGGAGAAGCCCAATGGAGAGGAAAGATTAACAGTGGAAGGAGAAGGATTAGTTGTCAGGAAGAGGTCAAGCATGTTGTAACTCTCTCCAAGGCAGTCAGGGATACGGGTAGGGAGCTGTACAAGCTGCACTAGAAAAGGATAGAAAAAATAGAGGCTTGTTAACCAGGTGGATCAGAGAAAGGAGAGGAGGGCCAAAGGTGGTGGTGAACATTGACATCTTCTAGAATGGAGATTTCAGAGACAGAAGAAACGGATAGGATGTGTTCCATCGTAGAAGTAAGATAGTCAAAACAATGTTCATAGTCAGTAGAATTAGGGGATAAGTAAACAGCACAGATATATTTAGTCATAGAATGACAGGAAAGCCAAAGCCAGAGATTAGAGAATTCAGAAGAATCAAGTTCAGGAACACAAGAGGAAGATAAATTGCTGTATGCATATACTGTACACAACAGCCACCTTTGGCTTTTAAATGAGTATAGAGAAAGTAGGAGGATACAGAGAAGGGTTTGCTATCAGTTGCCTCATACGGCTGAATCTCAGTTAAGACGAAAAGGTGAAGACGAGAAGGTGAAGTTTTGAGGAGGAGAGGTGGTGCTCACATAAAGTTAGAGCAAAGGTGGCGAATGTTGCAGAGATGAAGAAGTGAGTCAGACAGTGGTCCCAGGGAACTCGTTTAGTCGTCACCAGGAGAGGGGCGGATGGTAGGGACATTTATGGTCCTCTTCCCCCTGGGGACTTCGAGGCTAGGTTATTAGACATCATTTTGATTTAAATTTTGAATAGGAAGTGTAGTGTGTAATGTGCATGTAGTCTGATGTTGACAGTTAAAGAAACTTGTATTGGAAAACACGCTGGCCTACTCTTTGTGTTACTGAAACACTGGAAAAGTACAGCAAAGGGGGATGGCCAGGATCTAGTCCAGAGGGCTGATGAAACAGGAGCTCCAGCTCTCCCTGTCATCAACTTTCCATCCACCTTGGGAGTACTGCCCTGCTCGACTGATGCTACAGTCTACTCCACACACACACACACACACACACACACACACACACACACACACACACACAGATGGAGCAATCGAAAGATAGATATAGGGATATTAGGGTGTGTCTTAAAAAGTAAATTTTGGTATTTCTTTGTCTCATCCCCTGCATTTATTCCACTCCTTATAAAAACAAGGCACACCGATTTTCATTCCATTTGGATAATATTTACTGGACGCCCTAGAGCAGTAAAGTTTTAGCCTCTTGTCGCCAATTGCTCATGCACATCGAAGGGCCAGTGTTCTTGCAATCACGGAATATGTTTATTTTGTTTCAATGTTCAGTGAAGGTGTTGCATTATCAATGTAATTTTTTTTCTTTTTAGGTCATTCCCAGATGGAAAAAGACAACCTACTTGTTCAACGGTTACAGAGATAACTGGAAACAAACTACCAACGAATCGACAGACCCTCATGTACTAAAGTACATGAGGGTCTGTCGATTAGAGAGAGCAACGGAAAGAGAGAGTGGATACATTTCCTGATACAATTCGCCCAGTGAAGACATTGTGAGATAAAGCATATTTACCATCTCGAAAGGAATACCACTGTATCAAGAAGCTGGAAAAGATCTTCACAGATTGGACTTGACTGAAGAAGCCCTTCCTGTAAGACGGAATCTCACAAGGAAAAGGAGCGGTTGTTTTTGGATTCCCTCGAGGATTTATTTGACATTATTCATGCTGATGCTGAGTGGCATGTATCTCATCGAGAGGACTGGGAATTTCTCCTTCTTCAGCGCCAGAATGGACCTCCTGGAAGCATTGGGGGACTTGACTTGATTCACCAGAAAGAAGTCAAGGCTCAACAACAACGGAAGGAAACTACTGAAAAGCTGAGAATGCATGCCAAGCATGAGATGGAGGCAGCTGCTGAGAAAATCATGCTTGAATCTTCCTAACCCAGTCATGAGGATGAGACCAAGATTGAAAGAGCCTATGCTGGACCATCATTATCACTTCAGACACCTACATATAACCCTTTTCCTCCAAAACGACGAGCAATGAGAAATGTGATGATGACGGACTTATTGTCCACTCTCCACTGAATAAACATATCCTCCCGCAAGGCATCGCATTCTCTGATGGAGACTGCTGTCAGTTTAGATCATGATCTTCGTGAACTGAATATCAATCCATTAACCATAAACAGTCAACGGGCACAGTTTCATGCCCATAGGGCTCTAGAATTGAAGAATGAGCTCAAAGGAAACAAAAAAAACTAATGGTACGCTGGGATAAAAGACTTGTGGAAGATCTTACTTCAAGAGAACATGTGGACCGTCTTCCGATTTTGGTGTCTGACTTCAGGATAGAGCAACTGTTGAGAGTGCCACAGCTTCCTTCAGGGACAGGAGAAGGTCAGGCCCACGCCATCATGGAGTGCCTTCATGACTGGGACCTAATCCAGCAGATCAGTTCCAGTTGCTTAGACACATGGAGCACATTGAACGTGGGCCAGTGTGGACGAACTTGCTCCATCCTTCAAAAAAGGATCAGATGTAATGTGCTTTACCTGGGCTGTTGGCAACATGTGATGGTGTTGATCATGGGAGCAGCATTCGATGTCTCCAAGGGAAGCACTTCAATGGGACCAGATATTTTGGTTTTCAAGAGGTTCAGAGACCACTGGAATTTAACAGAGCCAGCAAAGTTCGAAACCACTGACACTGATGAGGTAGCCAAGGCAGCAATTGCTGAGGCGAGGAAAGATCTTTGCTTTGCCATAGTCCAGTCAAACCAAGTATGAGATGATTATCTGGAGTTTTTGCACCTGTCCATTATCTTTCTTGGTGGGACTCCAAAGAATGGCGTGAATCTGGGGGCTCCAGGAACAGTACACCGTGCTTGATGGATGGTGAAAGTTATATACTCCTTGAAGCTGTATCTCTTCCGGAGCCATATCCAGATGATGAAGACAGAAGAGCGCAGAGTGTGAGATCTATTCCTCTTTTCTGTCCTCGTCTACTTGAAGGCCTGAGTTAAAACTCCATTTTCCGTTCAAGCTCCCCTCAGTGACTGGATTGTGATGCAGCAACTCATCAAGTACCCCAACAAGAAAATCTTCGAAGCCACCATGAAGAAGCTGGGCTCTCATCTATGGTACAGTACCTTTTGGAGGAAGCAGGTGGTTTTGCTTGCAGCAATGACAGGATCATTGTTGACACAAGCACTGGATGGTGATGGCACTCAAAAGGGAAGCCCCAGAGTCACCACTGAGGAGACCTCAAATACCCAAAACTGCCTTTGCCAGAGATGCTTTGGATGGCCTGGTAACCATCAACACTATGACTTTCTTTTTCAGACTTGGCCTTCCCAGTGACTTTCTTCAGGATGACCCCATTTCCTGGACAGAGAATACAGCTAACACTCAAGCTTGTGATATAGTCTACAAGTTCCCCATCGTCAATGATAGGGTTAAACGAGCTGTGGCCCTCATAAAGAAGCTGAACCAGAAGCTGATCAAGAAGGAAGAGCAGCTCCAGTTCCTTCTGCGTCTTGTAGCAGACCATTGACATCTGTTTCCTATCCCTGCCAAGGAATTTCTTACCAAAAGGAAAGCCTCACTGAACTTCTATGCTTGTACTATAACTTTTTATTATATGTACTTGTAACTTTCAGTGTCCAGGGCGACGCCTAAATATTAACCCATTAGTGTCCAGTATCCTCAGTACAGGATGGAACTGGGCATTTTCAAAATTCGATAAAGAAGGGAACCCCGGGGGAGGGGCCTATGAGCTTCGTGACTATGAGCCGACAGATGGAGGGTAGCATGCCTAACACCCTTCCAGCAAAATCCCTCACACAGGAACTCTGGGAGCCAATGGGTTAAACACTGGAAAATCAGTCGGCTTCTTTATCCCATTAGCACCCAGTGTCCTCAATATAGCACGGAACTGGGCATTTTCAAACTTTGATAAAGAAGGGATCCCCAGGAAAGGGGCATATGAGGTTTGCAACTATGAGCTGACGTGCAGGATGGTAGGCCTAGCACTCTTCCAGCAAAATCCTTCGCACAGGAACTCTGGGAGCCAATAGGTTAAATAAAATGATTTTGGCTGCGCATTTTTTTCATCATGAGGAACAAATTTGGAAGGTGAGACCATACAAATTCATACACCGAGTTTTCTTCCTCCTACCCAAGACACACCCTAATATATCTATCTATCAGTATACCTAGCCTGTTTCCCCCAAAGAAAGGGAGGTAACCGAAACAGGACGACACACTCCCAATTTACTTATCCACGCACACACACACACATTCATTCACATCCTAGCCCCAAGGGGAGAAGGGACAGATCCTCACCACGTCAAGTGCACGAGGGTCAAGTGCGCAGTCCAATCAGTGACATCCGCAGCAGGGCCCGACAGAAAAGCTGGTTTATCCCTGCCGCATCATTATGGACCCATCCACTTATCCGCACCTGACGTGATCAGCTGATCAAACCAAATGTGGGAGAATATCCCCTTGGGGCTGCATCACCATTAGTCATTCATAGTTTCTCTCTAACCATTCCTATCACACACAGCCACTCTTCCTTGTTCAACACATCCCTCGTTCATCCAATGCTCTCTGCACACTGTCCATCCATCCTATTTGTGGTCTTCCTCTTAGCTTTACACCTCTCACATCTGATCCGGTTATCTTTTTCATCAATCGCTCATCATCCATTCTCTCCATATGCCCAAACCATTCCAACACCCTCTGTTCAACTCGATCGGCCATCTCCTGCTAAACTCCAGTCCTCCTTCCCATTTCTTCATTTCTCACTCGATACATAAACGGAACTCCACTTACTCCTCAGACACCTCATCTCCACTACATTCAAACTTTTCCTCTCTGCTATACCCGTATTCCGTGTTTCAGCCCCAAATAATGCAGTCGGTACCAATACGCTCTCATGCATCCTTCTCTTTACATCCATTCTAAGCGAATGACATCTAAATACTTTTTTCATTCCTTCCAGCATCTTTCTTACTTCATTCATTCCAAAATTCACTTCTACAGCTATTTTTCCATCCACAGCAACATCTGATGCTAAATACTTAAAACAATCTACCTCCTCAAGCAATGCACCATTCAAAACTATATTCATCATCCTGCCATCTACCAACCTTGTACACTTCGTCACTTTACTCTTATTCTCATTTATTCTCAATTTCTTCCTTACAAACATCCTTCCAAACTCAACCAACTGTTTCAATCTCTCCTCTGAATGAACCACCAATGTAGAATCTTCCACAAACAGCAGCTGATTCAGATTCCAGCCTCTACCATCAGCATTTACCTGACTCAAACCTCCACCTACCACTCTTGCATTCAAACTCTGTTGAATTAACACTCTACCATACACCTTACCTATAATACTCAACAGACTTATACCCCTAAAGCTATTACATTCATACATATCACCTTTACCATTATACAACGTAACCACAGAAGCACTTGTCCAGTCAATTGGCGCCATACCTCTCACAAAACACACAGCAATCTTACTAACAACTCAAGAATAGTAACTTCACCACCTTTCAGGCAATCCACAGCACACACATCCATACCGCCTGGAGAGAGCTCCAATATACTTGACCTCATCCTTACAACTAATCCTTCTGCATATGCTGTTAATGTTTCCTCTCCATTGGGCTCCTCTGATCATAACCTTATTACCTTGACCTGTCCTGTCTCACTGGTATGGCCTGTGGACCCCCCAAAGAAACGTCGACTGTGGCACTTTGGAGCTGTGGATTGGGAGGCCCTCAGGCAGTACATATTTGATATTCCCTGAAATCATTATTGCTTTCCTGCCCAGGAGCCATCTGAGTGTGCTTTACGCACTACGAAGGTTATTCTCTTGGGCATGGAAGCTTACATTCCCATCTCATATCATTTGACTCATGCAAGAAAGCCTTGCTTTAATCATGCTTGTTGTAATGCTGTCTGCAACAAGGAGAGTGCCTATAAAAGGTACCAGAGCCAACTCACCCTTGAATCACATCTTGTTTATGTTTCTGCCCGGAATCGTGATAAGTCTGTTCTTCGCTCTGCTAAAAATAATTTCATCCATACTAAATGCTCTCAACTCTTCAACTCCGATTCTTCCAGCTCCTTCTGGCACCATGCCAAAGACCTTTCTAACAACTTTACTTCATCATTCTTCCCTCCTCTTTTCTACCCTGATGGCTCTGTAGCTATTTTTAATACTGATAAAGCAGATCTCTTCACTCACACTTTCTCCTCCAATTCCACCTTAGATGATTCCAGTGCTGTTCCTCCATCACTTCCCCCCTCTGACTTCCTCATGGCTGCCATTAACCTGCAGTCTCCCGTTGACGTATATATACGTCCACACGTTTTGTCACTGTGACTCCCGTTGACGTATATAAATGTGCAGCAATTGCAAGGTCCTTAATTACCAAAATTTTAAATTTTCGTGCATGATTTTTGGTACGTATATATGGGACACCTTCCTCTACAAGATGACAGGCAGGGTCAATGCCTTATCCTGGATGACTTCCCCTCCCCACATGCCACTGTCTTGGCAATTCACCTGTTACCAGTGACCTGGCCAGTAAAGACGTCGTGCCACAGTACGAAATTCAAGGCCAGAGTAGTTCCCCAATCGATGACAATGTGGAGGACAAAGTTTACGTAGCATTAGAGGAAGAAACAGTCAGAAATGATGATCAGGTAATGTTGCCAAAAAAGGTCAGGTATGGTTATGTCTTTGGTATGTGAAGCAATGCTTATATTGCCTATATTACTGTGTGAAAACCAATATACTCTCGTACTACATATAAATTCGTACCAAATGAATAATTAAATACCATTTATGAGTGGTGTAATATAGTTACCCTCCCATAGAACTCATTATCTTTGGAGCCAGCCTGCTAGAAAACCCAGTAAGGTAAGGGGAACTGATACCTGTATCCAATATTTTAAACTCAGTTGAGCGATTTTTCTATGAATTCTCGATGTTTCTCACAAAAAGCAGAGGTTTGAGCCAAATATTTTCTTTTTTCCAAAATTGGTCGGGATTGGGGGGAGTTGGTGATGGAAAATCGGTCGGGACAGGGCGGGTTAAAATTTCTTCAGCTGATATATTTTCTGCCATTATTGGCCTTAATACTAACAAGGCATATGGGCCAGATGGAGTCCTTCCTGTTGTCCTTAAGGACTGTGCTTCTGTGCTTCCACCCTGGCTAAGTAAACTCTTTTGCCTTTGTCTTTCAACTTGTACCTTTCCTTCTTGCTGGAAGTTTGTTTTCATTCAGCCAGTCCCTAAGAAGGGACTAACTCTAACTGTTGTCCAATTGCTTTAACATCCTGTGTCTCAAAAGTTTTTGAGTCAATTCATAACAGAAAAAACTAAAAGCTTCTTTCCTAGCACAAGCTTCATTCTGATTGTCAGTATGGGTTCCGTCAAGGATGCTCCACTGGCTATCTTCTCACCTATCTTTCAGACTCCTGGTCATCTTCCTTTTGGGACTTTGGCGAAAGCTTTGCCATTGCACTTATCTCAAAGGCTATCGATTGAGTCTGGCATATCTCTTTAATTTCCAAACTCCCCTCTTACAGTTTCTATCCTTCTATCTGTCCCTTCATCTATAGCTTCCATTCTCGTCGTTCTATTGTCGCTGTTGTAGACGGCCATCGTTCTTCTAGATCTATCAACAGTGGTGTTCCTCAGGGCTCTGTCCTGTCACATACTCTCTTCCTTTTATTCATTAATGACCTTCTAAGCTGTATGTCTAACCCTATCCACTCGTACGCTGATGGTTCCACTCTTCACCTTTCCATTTGGTTCTTGCAACATCCATCTCAGCAGTTACTTCAACAAACAAGGGTTGAGACTATGGCACACCTAATGTCTCACTTGGCTTGACTGGGGTAAAAGTAATCTTGTTGTTTTTAATGTATCCAAAACTCAGTTTATACACCTATCAAGCCGACACAGTCTTCCACAGGAGTACCCACTGAAGTTTAATAATATCCACCTCAATCATGCATCATCCTTAAACATGCTTGGGGTTTCAGTCACTTGCGACTTATCTTGGAAAGATCATATTGCAAGTCTTGTAAAATCTGTATCCAAGAGGTTGGGCATGGTGAGCCGACTCCATACCTTCTTTACCCCTGCACAGTTGTTGGCTTAATACACAGGTTTTATCCTCCCCTGTGTAGAGTACAACTCTCATGTGTGGGGAGGCTCCCCACATGCAGCTCTTCTCAATAGGGTGAAGTCTAAGGCTTTTTGTCTCATTACCTTTCCTCCTCTTACTGGCTCCCTTCAACCTCTGCCTCTTTGCCGCACTGTTCCATCTCTAGCTCTTTTGTATCGCTACTTCAATGGTCACTGCTCCTATGAACTGTCTGCTTGCATACCTCCACCTCTATGATGGGTCGTAGCATCCGTCTAGCAGCATACTCTCATCCCTTTTCAGTCCAACTCTCCAATGCAAGAGTTAACTGTTACTCCCAGTCCTTCATCTATTCAACAGGTCAACTCTGTAACTGTCTCCCTCTGTCTGTATATCCTACTTCCAATGACCTCCAGTCTATCAAACACAGTGTGGCCAGGCATCTCGAAATGAACGTATCTTGAATTTGGCACTCTTTTGTATTGTTTTTGTTTTTTTCTTGGAAAGTAACAGTTTGTGGGCTCCTGGCCTTTGGTTCTTTCTTTCTTGCATAAAAAAAAAATACCTGCATCTTTCCCTGCTTTCATCTCCTTTACTGCCTCCCGCACTTCTTCTATCGTGATCAAAGAATCATTCAACTCTTCCAACACATTTATTCCTTGCACCGTTGAATCTGCCACAATCTCTTCCTTACTGCATCCATCTCAACATCCCTCCATCGTCTGCTTTTACTTGCTCTTCCTTCTCAGACTCTCCCTTTCGCACCTCTTTCACCTCCTTCCAAAACATTTTCTTAATCTGTTGAAAATTCTCAGTCAACCACCTACCCCACCTCTCATCTGCTGCCACTTTAGCATCACGCACAGCCCTTCTTGCTCTATTGCTCTAAATCTACTAATACCAAGTCAGTTCACTTTCCCTCAGGGTGCAGGGAGGTGTGGGCTTGTGTGTGACGTCAGTTGGCTTAAGTAACAGAAAATGTATAAAAGGGCAGACTCAAATTAAACATTTATAATAGGGGAAAAAGAAGAAGGGGAAGAAGTGTGGACTCGTTTAACGGTATACCATACCAGTAGGTTCCATCACACCCCTACGTCATCCCTCACATCCCCATACCTTCCCTCACACATTTCAGTCCCTTCCCTCACTTCCGACTGAAAATATGTCATGATCTGGAGAGTGCAGCATACATCCACTCACCACCACTGTCACCTATCAACTACTGTAAACTTGGGTTTCGTGCCAGCTGACGTCACTCCGATGCTCCACCCCCTGCACCAGCTTGGATCCGTTTTAGATGGAAGTGATCTGACTTGGTATTAGTAGACTTAGTTATTGCTCTTTTCCTTATACCTCTCACATGACACCTCGTCCTTCCTCTGCAGCCACACTTCATACAAATGTCTCTTCCCATCCACAGCCATACTTACTTTCTTGCACCACCATTCGCTTCCCTTTCTTACACCACCACTCACCCGTCTCACACCACACGCCTCTTCCATATGCCCCACCATAGCATTCTTAACCCCTTAACCGCGGAGCGTCGCCTTCGTGATGCTCGGGCGCAATGGATCATACCGCGGGGCATCACTTTTGTGATTCTGTGTTATTTTGAATTTTCCTGGGCTTAAAGTGGTGGCTTGTATCATCTGTCAGTACTGCCAATGTCCAACAGTAGTCAGCGCTCCAAATCTCATCTGTACTCCCATCCATTGTTGACAATTTAGCCATTTTTCCCCATTCCTGACTCCCCTCCCTACCTCCCCTCCATTACCCTCTCCTCTCGCCTGCCCGGCCGCACTGTGCCAAGCAAATCTTCCCCCGGATTTTTCCACTTATTTCATTCATTGAAATAAGCCCTATCCCCTGTTCTTATACAATATATACAAAAAAGAAATAAGGTAAGTGATAGTGCTATACACCTGGAACTGGCTAATTATCACCTAAGAACACCTACGTGCACTCGTTCGCTAATTTTCCACGGTTATTTACCCTTTGAAATATGCTGTATAATCTATTCTCCTAATAAAAATATATATAAGAAAGGAAGGGAGAAGCCTAAGTGATATTTACATTCACCTGGAACTACCTATTTTTTTTGTACTGTCGAGATTTCCTACCAATCATTTTTTAGCATGTACTGCTAATGTCCAACAATAGTCAACACTCCTTATCTCATCTGTACTCCCATCCATTGTTGACAATTTAGCCATTTTTCCCTGTTCTTGACTCCCCTCCTTACCACCCCTCCATTACCCTCTCTCCCTTCCCTACCTCACCTCCATTACCCTTTCCTCTTGCCTGACCGGCCGCGCTGCGCTAAGCAAATCTTCCCCAGAATATTCCACTGATTTCATCCATTGAAATAAGCCCTATGCCCTATTCTTATACAATAATAATATATACAAAAAGGTAATAAGGTAAGTGATAGTGCTATACACCTGGAACTGGCTAATTATCACCTGACAACACCTCATGTGCACTCGTTCGCTAATTTCCCACGGTAATTTCCCCTTTGAAATATGCCGTATAATCTATTCTCGTAATAAAAATGTATATAAGAAAGGAAGGGAGAAGCCTAAGTGATATTTACATTCACCTGGAACTAACTATTTTTTTTTGTTTTGTCAAGATTTCCTACCAATCATTACTTAGCATGTAAGTTAGCAGCTGTCACCCTGTTGTCATTGTCAACCCTAGCCTGCCCATATACGCTGCATCATTCAGTTCCTTGTTGTCCTCTGAGGTCAAACCATGTCGCACTCGTATCCCACCATTTCTGCCGCTTCTGCGCCCATTGCAAAGGGCGCTCTGACCTCTACCCCTAGAAAAACTTGTGAAGGAAGCAAGAAAGGACTAAGTGACTCAGCAGTGGAACGTGAACTGGCAGAACTATCAATGATAATGATGGATAGTGACTTTGACCCTTCGGGTGAATGATGTGATGACCCAGGGGAGGAAATCGTGACAGAAACTCCTAGTACGAGTGCTTCAGTGTCCCAAGTTATCCCTAGCTCCAAAGGAAAGGAGCCCTTAGTGCAGCAAGGGAAGGAATTTTGGAAAGGAGTGAAAATGCGGTGGATTAGCCCCGGAACAATGGCACCGCGTGACCCAGCCCGCCATGAGTCCCGAGGTGAATCACCTCCCCACTCCCCCAGCCCCACCACACTAATTTCTTCCTCATCTTCAGCGGAATTTTTTCCTGAGTCTTCATCGTCGGAGTCTCCACCAGCACCTACAGTGAAGGCAGGCCGTAGGGGAAGAGGTATATCCCTCACATGTAAAAGTAGAGTAGCAAGTAGAGTAAGGGCTGCTAGTGCTACACAGCAACCTAGGGTCAGTGCGAGTGACCTTGAAACAGCCCAGTCTGCCTCACAGCCACCTTCCACTCTCACCCACCCTACAACGCCACGTCAGGGAATCCTGGACTCCTTCGTGTGGACGGAAGGTTCCGATTCATCCCTAAACATCTTAATTTTGACGAGAGTTCCTCAGGGATACAGCCTGCCTTCACTCTTGATGAGGAGGCTGAGTATGTGGACTTCCTTTTGGCCTTCCTTGATGACGAAGTCATGCAGCACATATGTGATGAGACAAACAGGTACGAATCACAACGTGCTGCAAGTGGTGCAGGTGCAGTGAAGATGCAACAGTGGACTGTGCTGGGAGTGCAGGAGCTGTATGTGTTCTTCGCCCTGATGCTTCTCATGCCACACTCAAAGAAGCATGAGTTGGAAGCATACTGGTCCATGGACCCCTTACTACCCTCACTCACCTTCAATAAGTACATGGCCAGAGATCACTTCTGGAACATCATGAGAAACCTGCACTTCACCAACAACGATGTGCCTTCCCAAACCGACACACTCTGGAAGATCCGGGAGATTCTGAGCAGAATGAAGGATAAGTTTATGTCATTCTTCCACCCCTTTCAGAAGGTTGTCATAGATGAATCCTTGGTTTTCTTCAGAGGACATCTTAGGCTTGTACAATACATTCCAAGCAAATGCCATTGCTTTGGAATCAAGTTCTTTGTACTGTGTGACTGTAAGACGGGGTATATCCTTGACTTCGTCATCTATTCAGCAAGCACTGTCGATCTGGACAAAACACACCCCCTTGGCTTCTCAGGCTGTGTAGTGAAAGTGCTGCTTGAAAGGTATTTTGGTGGGAATCATGTGCTGTATACTGACAATTGTTATACAGCACCGAAACTTGCTAAATTTCTTTCAGAGCACGGCATCGGCTCATGTGGCACTTTGAAGAGCAATCGTGCCCACTTCCCCAAATTCCCAGAGGCAGGAAACTCGTAGCGAGGAGACGTGCACATACACAAGTCTGAGAAGTTGCTGGCAATATGGTGGCATGACAAGAGGGTCGTGCACATGCCCACCACCGTACACAAGAGGGAAATGAAAGACAGTGGGAAGGTCGACCGTAGGACAGGTGAACATGCGAGGAAACCTGATGCTGTCATAGATTATAATATCAAAATGCTGCTGGTGGACAAGTCCGACATGATGATTGGAGAGATCGACTGCCTCAGGAAGAACACTAGGTGGTACAGGAAAGTTTTTCTGCATCTCATAGACATGATGATGCTGAACGCCTTCATCCTGTACAAGATGAAGGTAAAGCCACCCAAGTCCTTCTCCCTGAGGTTGTTCACCAGGACTTGTGTTCAGCAGCTGCTTGACAGATATGGTAGGGTGACAGCAGCAACTCCAAGGCGCCATGCAGTAAGACTTCCCGACAGACTTGAGCAGAGTGCGTACATGGATCGGCACAGACTGGTGCAAATGCCTGCCACAACCAAGAGGAAGGCTGCGATCCGCAGGTGCCAGGTGTGTGCACATACCACCTGACACACACCTGAGCACAAATGCACCTCTTGGCAGTGCGCTGAGTGCCAGGTTCCCCTCTGCGTTACCTGCTTCTTTGATTACCACAGCCTGAAGCAGTTCTAAAAGTGCAAGTGGAAAATGTAAATAATGTGTAAAGAATGTGTAAATCATGTGTAAATAGCAAGTGAAAGCAATGGATGTAAATATGATGGAACAGTGTAATATAGTTTTATAAGTTACTGCAAGTGACAGTGCATTACATAGTGTAAGTAAAATCGAAGTGTAAATATTGAAAATACAATAGAAAATGTAAATGGAAATGAAAATATTTAGTAATATAAGAATATGAGTTCAAATACTTGAAGTTATGACAGCGATAGTGAAACCGTGCCTCTGTACGTATTTTACTGAAAGAGAAATTGAATACCTACAGTGACAATAAACTACTATTACTGAAGGAAACTTATGGATAAAGACTGAAGATATATATGTGTTATATAGTAATAGGAATATAAAGTGTGAGTGTTTTTATGAATAATAAATGACAGAATACCAGCGGCGAATGAGCGCAAGTGGGAAGGTCATACACGCTCGTAATTTTCATTGCTTTCACAGTGTTTTTTTTGGAGTATGGATTCCAAACTATTTGAAAATCATATAATAGTGTTTCTAGTGATAATATCAGGCTGTGTTAATCATATTACGGGTTGTCGGGAAGTGTAAAGTGGAGACTTCGTTACCCAACTTCAGAGGTCTCCACAAGTCCTAAGGTACTCGACGAAGACTCAACAAACATCCCAGGAGAAAGCTGAATGTATGTGCCTTATGCGTATTTAATTTCAATATTCTAGGACTAATAACTGATTTTTGGAAAATATTTTTAGAGAGTCTGTAAGAGCGCGAATATGCCCACAGGACACGCAAGTTGAGCCAAAACAACCCCGCGGTTTACGGGTTAAACAACAGCCATTCCTCCTCCACATTGCCATTTCCCTGATCTTTCACTGCATTCCACTCATCTTTCAACTTCTCCTTATACTCTGCCATTTTCTCTCTTCTATCCAGCTGACTCACTTTCAAAACCTCCCTGCCACACCGAATTCTCCTAGCTCTCACCCATCTCTTGCCTACTCTTAACTTACCCTCCACCAAGTAATTGTCATACATACCTGCACCTTTCCCTCTCAAAACTTCCACATCCAACAATCTTCGTATTATATTACCGGACACGACAGCATAGTCCATCAATGGTCTATCAACAACCCTACTACCCTCCTGTCTCACGCATGCATACTTATATCTTTCTTCTCAGACAAGGTATTTTCAGTCACCATCTCTCGCTCAGCACACATCCCCATCATTCGTTCCTCATTTTCATTTCTTTCAGGCACACCATGCATACCAACTACACCTTCAGCTTTTTTTTTTTTTTTTTTATGCGAGGAAGAAGGAACCAAAGGCCATGAGCCCGCAGTAACAGTTCCCTCCAAGAGAAAAACAAAATACAATATAGAGCCAAATTCAAGATCCGATCATTTTGAGATGCCTGGACACACTGCGTTTGAAAGACTGGAGATCATAGGCAGCAGGAAATACAGACAGAGGGAGACAGTTCCAGAGCTGACCTGTTGCATCAATGAAAGACTGGGAGTAACGGTTAACTCTTGCATTAGAGAGTTGGACAGAAAAAGGATGAGAGTTTGCTGCCAGACGGGTGCTACGCGCCCGTCGTAGAGGTGGAGGAATGCAAGCAGACAGTTCAGAGGAGCAGTGACCATTAAAGTAGCGATAGAAAAGAGATAAAGATGCAACAGTGCGGCGAAGAGACAGAGGTTGAAGGGAGTCAGTAAGAGGAGGAGAGTTAATGAGACGAAAAGCCTTTGACTCCACCCTATTGAGAAGAGCTGTATGTGGGGAGCCACCCCACACATGAGAGTTGTACTCCACACAGGGGCGGATAAAACCCCTGTATAGAGTCAACAATTGCGCAGGGGTAAAGAAAGAGCAGAGTCGGCTTAGCACACCCAATCTCTTGGAAGCAGATTTTACAAGAGATGTAATATGATCTTTCCAAGATAAGTCCCGAGTAAATGAAACCCCAAGCATGTTCAAGGATGATGCAGGATTAGGCTGAATATTATTAAACATTAGTGGGTATACCTGTGGAAGATTTTGTCGGGTTGATAGGTGTAAGAACTGAGTTTTAGATGCATTAAAGACAACCATATTATTTTTACCCCAGTCAGAGATACGAGCCAAGTCAGACATTAGGTGTGCCATAGCCTCATCCCTTGTTTGTTGAAGTAACTGTTGAGATGGGCGTTGCGGGAACCGAATGGAAAGGTGAAGGGTGGAGTCATCAGCGTATGAGTGGATATGGTTAGATGTACAGCTTAGAAGATCATTGATGAATAAAAGGAAGAGAGTTGGTGATAGGACAGAGCCCTGAGGAACACCACTGTTGATAGATCTAGGAGAAGAACGATGGCCGTCTACAACAGCGGCTATAGAACGACCAGAAAGGAAGCTAGCGATGAAGGCTCAGATAGAAGGATAGAAACCGTAGGAGGGCAGTTTGGAAATTAAAGATTTATGCCAGACTCGATCGAAAGCCTTTGAGATGTCAAGTGCAATGGCAAAGCTTTCGCCAAAGTCCCGAAAGGAGGATGACCAGGAGTCTGAAAGGTAGGTGAGAAGATCACCAGTGGAGCGTCCCTGACGGAACCCATACTGACGATCGGAAAGAAGGTTGTGATAGGAAAGATGCCTTAAAATTTTTCTATTAAGAATTGACTCGAAAGCTTTTGAAATACAGGACGTTAAAGCAATTGGACGATAGTTGGAGGGTTGGGAGTGGTCACCCTTCTTTGGGACTGGCTGAATGAGAGCAAACTTCCAGCAAGAAGGAAAGGTACAAGTTGACAGACAAAGACGAAAGAGTTTGCCTAGGCAGGGTGTAAGCACAGAAGCACAGTTCTTGAGAACAACAGGAGGGACCCCATCAGGCCCATATGCCTTGTTAGTACTGAGGCCAGTGATGGCAGAAAATACATCAACTGAAGAAATTTTAATGTCAGCCATGAGGAAGTCAGAGGGGGGAAGTGATGGAGGAACAGCACCGGAATCGTCTAAGGTAGAATTGGAGGAGAAAGTCTGTGCGAAGAGATCTGCTTTATCAGTAGAAGAAATAGCTACAGAACCATCAGAGTAGAAAAGAGGAGGGAAGGATGATGAGGTAAAGTTGTTAGAAAGATTTTTGGCAAGATGCCAGAAGGAGCGGGAAGAATTCGAGTTGGAGAGTTGAGAGCATTTAGTATGGATGAAATTATTTTTAGTAGAGCGAAGAACAGACTTAGCACGATTCTGGGCAGAAACGTAAAGATGATGTGATTCAGGAGTGGGTTGGCTCCGGTACCTTTTGTAGGCCCTCTCCTTGTTGCGGACAGCATTAGAACAAGCGTGATTAAACCAAGGCTTTCTTGCGTTAGTCAAAGGATATGAGAAAGGAATGTATGCTTCCATGCCCGAGAGAATAACCTCCGTAATGCGCAAGGCACACTCAGATGGCTCACGGCCATGGAAGCAATAATCATTCCAGGGAAAATCAAAGAAGTACTGCCTGAGGGCCTCCCAGTCTGCGGCTCCAAAATGCCACAGACGACGTTTCCCTGGAGGGTCCACAGGCCGTACCGGAGTGATAGGACAGGTTAAGGTAATAAGGTTGTGATCGGAGGAGCCCAACGGAGAGAAAAGATTGACAGAGTAAGCAGAAGGATTAGTTGTGAGGAAGAGGTCAAGTATGTTGGAGCTCTCTCCAAGGCGGTCAGGGATACGGGTAGGGTGCTGTACAAGCTGCTCTAGGTCATTAAGGATAGAAAAGATGTAGGCTTGTTCACCAGGTGGATCCGTGAAAGGAGAGGAGAGCCAAAGGTGGTGGTGAACATTGAAATCTCCAAGAATGGAGATTTCAGAGAAAGGAGAAATGGATAGAATGTGTTCCATCGTAGAAGTAAGATAGTCGAAGAATTTTTGATAGTCAGTAGAATTAGGGGATAAGTAAACAGCACAGATATATTTAGTCAGAGAATGACAGGAAAGCCGAAGCCAGAGTGTGGAGAATTCAGAAGAATCAAGTTCAGGAACACGAGAGCAAGATAAGTCGTTGCGTATATATACACAACAGCCACCTTTGGCTTTGAAATGAGTATAGAGAAAGTAGGAGGATACAGAAAAGGGTTTGCTGTCAGATGCCTCAGACAGCTGAGTCTCCGTTAGAAAAAGAAGGTGAGGTTTAGAGGAGGAGAGGTGGTGCTCAACAGAGCGAAAGTTAGAGGAAAGGCCGCGAATGTTGCAGAAATGAAGAAGAAGAGAGTCAGACAGTGGTTCCAGGCACCTTGAGTCGTCATCGGGAGAGGGGCAGATGGTGGGGGCATTTATGGTCCCCCCCCCTGGGGGGGGATCTCCCATTATTACCACATTCACATTCGCTCCAAAACTCTGCAGACATTCATCAACATCATTCCAGAAAGTCTCCGTCTCTTCTGCATCCTTCTCGCTACCAGGCCCATATGCACTCACAAATACCCAGAACTCACTTTCAAATTTCGATTTCACCCACATAATTCTCGATGACACCTCGTTCCATTCAATCACACACTGCCACAATTCCGGGCTCACAAATAAGGCCACACCTTGTCTAGTCCTTCCTTTATCAGCACCTGACATCCTTCCATTCAAACTTCCAAACTTAGACTCACTTTCCATTTCATCTTTGTTTCACTCAAAGCTAACACATCCAACTTTCTTTCCAGATTCTCCCAATCTCCTCCCTTTTAGCTTCAGTCTTACTACATCCACGCACATTCATAGACCCAATCTTCAGGATACGGGGATAATTCAATCCTCCATCCATTTCTATTTCCTGTCTCATTGTAGGAACTAAAACACAGAGGTGGGGGTCCCTAGTCACCTCACCTAACCCCTTTTTGTCGCCTTTTATGAGACGCGAGGAATACGGTGGCAGAATTCTTAATAACAACCTGGCCGCAGACTGGTAGTATCATCCCACAGTGTGGTCAGATCTGTGGCGGGGGGGAAACAGTCTATATATATATATATATATATATATATATATATATATATATATATATATATATATATATATATATATATATATATATATATATATATATATATATATATATATATATATATATATATATATATATATTGCAGGTTGGGGGTCAATGATATTTTAAATTATCATTTTAGCACGTGAAACTTTTAGATTACTAAGCTGTAATCGTCCAAATGCACGTACTACAACATTACTGTGCAGTGAATATAACATAAACGGTATACAGTACAGGGCAGTCCACATACAATGCTCCATTTCCACTCCCAGGCAATATCTCGTGTGTTATGCAGACTGATCATTGAGTAATGTGAGTATCCAGCTTCCATCACATATTCATTTCCCACGTCCACTCTCACACCCATGTCAGAGATAGCCAACTGAGACGTCCCCATCATACATTAGGTATTACTGCGTGAGTTTCTAGCATAGTGCTATTTATGGATCACCCTGAATATGGTATTTGCATGAGGTAGAATCATTCAGGATTTTGCAGTTGGCATCACCTTTTGTGTCAGACTGTTTCACATGGAGTGTCAGCTGATACATATTTGAATGACTGTACCTCCATATCATTATATGTGTAATTGTTTTCATGCAATTTTTTGCTATGAAGTCTCCTTTCGAGGAGCTAAGGTGTTGCCCGTTTTTAGTGGGTGAGTTTTCCTATAAACCATTTGCCTTTGCCTGAGAGCGAGTGTGCAACAGTTTGCTCGACAACATGTACTCACTTTCTTACTAATATATGTTCAATTATGATATGTTCTGTTAAAATCTTTTAGTCTAACGTTATATTTTTATGTTTTTTTTCATACTATCACTTGAAGACTTTATACAACTAAGCACAGTGCTCAGGTAATTAAGTGGTTAAGGAATGCCATGTCTTCTGTCCCCACTTCGAAAGGTCTCAGATGTATATAGCCATTTTGTCATAGCAGTATTATAATGCATTGACAGGAGGAGCTTAATATAACTTGAAAGACACCTGTTGCCAAACTTTTATAAAAAATGATAATCGAGATATTATTATTTTTATTATTATTATTATTATTATTATTATTATCATTATTGTCATTATTATATTATTTTTGTTATTATTATCATTACCATTATTATTGCGATTGTTATTATTATTATTATTATCATTATTATTAATCCCTTAATTATTCATTACTTGGTAAGACCGCTAAGAGTGGTGCGATGCGAGACGTGTGGAACCTGAGGAAGGAAAACCGCATCATGCTACTGGACACAGAGGAGCTGGCGGAGGTGCAGTCAATGCTGAGAGTGGGCAGCACTGCATTTGTGGACCTTGACATATACCTTCAAATTAGGATAGCCGAAGAGTTCACTGAAAAAGGTAATTGTGTGAGTGTGTGTGTGTGTGTGTGTGTGTGTGTGTGTGTGTGTGTGTGTGACAGACTGACAGAGACAGAGAGAGGGGGAGGCAAAGAGTTAGCCGAGATAGGTTTTTCTCTCTCTCTCTCTCTCTCTCTCTCTCTGTGGCGTGTTTGTGTGTGTGTGTGTGTGTGTGTGTGTGTGTGTGTGTGTGTGTGTGTGTGTGTGTGTGTGTGTGTGTGTGTGTGTGTGTGTGTGTGTCTGTGTGTGTGTGTGTGCTACTTTAATAACAAAACCATCACTACCCATACATCAAATAATTCTTCCCATGATAATCCAATGCGTTCAGGTCAATTACCCATCATACATTTCATTCTTGCTACCATCAGACGATTTTTAGTAAGCACAGTTTTGGAACTGGAAGGGTTTTTTACAGGCCTCAATAACCCCCTTCACTATAGCAGGTTGTTTTTCATCTGACCGAACCGTATCACTCCCAAAACTTGTATTCGAAGTTGTGGTTGACATGATAAGCCTGAGTTATGTAAGGAATGAGCGTCCTTGGTTGCTATACTCATTTCACTCAAACATGCCATAAAGTTGCCATCCTTCCATCTTAAATGCAGTTGTAACAGTGGATTAACGCTAGAATACGGTGCTACTCAGGGAGAAGTGCCATCGAAAGGATACATAGTTGCAATATTGTCTTTTTCTGCCACTAAGGTACATAAATAACAAATAAAAATGGAAACGGCCTAAAACCTGGAGCAAGTTACGGCGAAAGACTTATCGTCTGATTTACCCTCTACCGACTATCCTATACTTCGCCCTAAACTAAGATGAAAGGGGTTACGGTTTTTTGTCATAGAAGTTTAAATGCACTATTCCAGAGATCGATTGTAACTGTAATTACGTTCACTGGTTACAGTAAAAGTTATGATAATGACATAATTCAAGTAAAGTTCGTACAACCCTGAATCGTGTAACGTATTAATTATTCCTATCATATTTAGATTATTGTTTTATATAAGGAGATATTTTGTAAAGGAAGGGGTAAGATATAGCCTTCATTAACCTCTTCACAGCTCTGGAGGGGTTAGATATAGGCTTCATTAACCCCTTCGCAACTTTGGAGCAGTTAGGTATAGATTTCATTAACCTATTCAAAGCTCTGGGACTGTCACAGGCTGAATAAAATCATCTGGCAGTAGGAAGAATAAGACAGAAAAATACGTCATCCCATTGAAGTTTTTAATCCACATTGTACCTGCGACCAAAACAGGGACGTGCGTCTTCTACATAGGGGATGAGAGGTACAGCCCTTCCATGGAAGCTATGGCAGGACCCAAAGACAGCCCTATGGTCCTCGCCCTTGGTCGCAAGTACACACAACTATCTTGCTTTAGGTTTAAATGTTGTTGAATAGTGTTCTTATAAATAAATTAATAACCAAAATGAAAAGTTTCAAAGTATTAAAACTTTCAAGGCACTGAAATTTTTAATGTAAACTTAAATTCCCTCCCTACCTCCCTCCCTCCCTCCCTCTCTCTCTCTCTCTCTCTCTCTCTCTCTCTCTCTCTCTCTCTCTCTCTCAGGGTGATGCAGGTGACAGAGGCAGGTCTATACAACCACTGGAAAGGAGTGTACGCCCCCAACCTCACCAGATGTAATGACTCACCCACAAAGTTTGCCATCAAATCTCCGTTGTCAATGGAAAACATTTGGGTAAGTTAGAGAGTTTTAATTCTGTCGTCATAACCCTCTCCTCATCGGATGACGTCCAGCTTGTTATTCCAACTAAGGTCCACGTGAGAGTGTATGTGATGTCACAACTATTTTTAACTTGAAAAAAAAAAAAATTGTTGGTATTCTATTCCAGCTAAAATGAGTGTGGGAGTGATAATATTGTCACCACTAACTCGCTCGTAATCTGAACACCTGTAGTATTTTATCGCAGTTTCAAACCAGACACTTCTGTTCAGCTGAGTGTGAATCCTGATAGTGTCAGTCTGTTGATACAAAAAGAAATCACCATAGAAAGTACAAGGAAAGATTGCGTAGACATCCATATATATATATATATATATATATATATATATATATATATATACTTCTGACTGGGAATCGAACCTTGGACGGCTTTTATCACGCCGTAGTCGAGTGGTATCAGTGGCTGACTTCTATCTAAGAGGTCCAGGGTTCGATTCCCAGTCAGGAGTGTGCAAATACATTCGGACACAGGCTTGTAATGTGTGTCTCTCCAACATCTAAAGACGCTCATGTTTTGTCTGAGATAGATTAAAAATGCTGTGTCACTTGCGGAGTTACGTGGGGCTGTGAAATGATCCTAATGTGTTGTGATTGAAATACTGTATATCCTCCCATAATGGATTTACCTGGTTCATCAAAAAAATCAGGCGTCAGAGCTTTTATCGCGCCGTGGTCGAGTGGTATCAGTGCCTGGCTTCTATCTAAGAGGTCCAAGGTTCGATTCCCAGTCAGGAGCGTACAAGTATATTTGTACACACGCATGTAATGTGTGTCTCTCCAATATATATATATATGTTTATATCTATATCTCTCTATATCTATCACTATCTATCTGTTTATCTTTATCTACAGTATACATATATATATATATATATATATATATATGTGTGTGTGTGTGTGTGTGTGTGATGTATGTAGCCAGGCAGGATATTTTCCTGGAGGCATACGAATTTGAAAGCTATGGCACGTTCTCCTTTATTTATTTTCTTATGCAAGGTTTATCTTTGTCGTACAATTTCTCAGTGATCTTGAAATTTCTCCAGGAGTCCCCGGAATGCCAGCGACGCATCGGAACTGTCTTATTCCATCTACAGGTTGGATATGATGGTTCTGCCGAGGGTGGCTGCTTATACGCGATTCAGGTGTAGCAGGTGGAGACAGGTGGGTGGAGCTGATCAGCTAAGCTGATTGCTCAATGTCTGATTCGTTGGCTACGTTTATGTGGCTTTTCGAGGATGGTGGGATTTGAAGATCTTTGGCTTTTTTTTATGTATTTTTGTTTTGTTTTGTTGTGTGTGTGTGTGTGTGTGTGTGTGTGTGTGTGTGTGTGTGTGTGTGTGTGTGTGTGTGATAATGTAGATTGCCCCTAGAAACAAGAGTCGACGAGGGTCTTGTTCTTTGTCGGTTTTCTTGGAGTTCTCATCCAGGTCTTGTCGTGTCAGATTGGAGTTCTGTTTGGTGGCGGGGTAGTTCTTGATGGCTCCATTCTGTTCGTGACACATGAGGCTCCTCGTCTGTCTGCTCCGCATCATTCCAGTGTATGAGTTAGGTTCACACTCCTCACTGTTGCAGCTATGCTGGCAAATGATATGGTCCTCTTGAAGGGGCGCCTTGGCCACAGCGGGTCGGTTATGAAGCGGAAGGTGAGCTGTTTTCCTTGTCTTGTACTAGATGATGAGAGCATTGTATTGTTCCTGGTCTGTAGGGCGTACATTTCTGTATACAATGTCCTTGATCTTCTCATCCGTCTTGTAATCTGTAGATATGTGGTTTATGTAGTTTATCTTGATGTGTACGTTGGTTGTGGGTGCAGTGTCGTCTTGGTGAGTATACTATTTGTCCATGTATCACTCAATGACGTCGTATAAATTGTACGGCAAATAGAAACCTTACATACGAAAATCAGTAAAGGAGAATATGCCATAGCCTTCAACCTCCTGTGCCTACAAGAATATATATATATATATATATATATATATATATATATATATATATATATATATATTGTTACATAGCCTATGATTTCATCATCCTTTGTGTAATTTTATCGCACAGTATGCTGCATGTTTGATCACGAGCGTGTTCTGCCTCAGTCCCCCCCTTCTACCGTTATAGTAGAGTAAGTCGTCCTTTCTGTTATTCAGTGCGGGATTGTCGACCTTTTGTCCCCATGGCTTCATTTGCGCGTCCTTATTACAAGTTGTATCAAGCTCTCCTGGCTCCTATATAATGAGCTCAGTCTCTGCATCATTGCCACTTAGATCTGCTCCTCATTTTGTTCACATCTCTGTCCTCCCCTGTACAGATATTATTATTATTGTGAGTGCTCAAGAAATCTCCAAACATCTAGCAGCTGTGTGTAATTTGAGTATAACTGTTGTTGCATTTTTTCTTGTACTGTATAGCATAAGTTTAATTTGTAGGCCTAGTGAAGTTTTTGTAATTCGTGTGGGGTTCTTTAAGTCAGTCATTTTTGATAATAGTTTGTATCTGTAATTATTTATCTGGCATTCACTGAGTATTATCTGGTATCTCATTTTATCAGGGCTGACTTAGATAAAATTTACTCTTGCTAATTTCGTGTTAATAGAGGCTATTGCAGTTAACCATATATTTAACCTGTTTTTGCCATTACATTATCCTTATGAGTCCTGAATGTTTTGTTGTTA
This sequence comes from Coenobita brevimanus, assembly GCF_032717465.1. Classification (NCBI taxonomy): domain Eukaryota; kingdom Metazoa; phylum Arthropoda; class Malacostraca; order Decapoda; family Coenobitidae; genus Coenobita; species Coenobita brevimanus. The sequence continues at coordinate 26,172,086 of NC_137011.1, read as the reverse complement.
CTTTAAGCATTAAACTTTAACTTGTAATTTTACCTAACTCTTTTGTTTTGAACCTGGAACTTTACGGGACAGTAGTGACTCTTCGTATTCTCACTTAAAGTGTACATTATCTTTCTCTGTTCCGTAACATAAATTTGGCGACCTCTCATATCAGGATATTCAGGATATTATCATAAGGATATTGTTTTATATTTTGTGACTGTGATATATTCATGATGGCTACTATTTCTACATTTGATGAAGCCAAAGATTTTTTGTCAAATGTGCAAACAGTATGTGATATAGAAAACAGAACAAAGAATGAACTTAAGCTTGTTGCTCAACAATTGGGAATTGCAGTTCACTCTCATCATTCTAAAGATCAAATTGTTGGCATGATTAATAAAAGCTTGTTTAATGTAACTCCTCCAAATGAGCAAACGCAGATTGAATTAGCTAAGTTACAGCTAGCTCTGCAGGAGGCTAAGGCTAAGGAGGCGGAGTCTCGTGTTAAGGAAGCAAATGCTCGTATTGAAGAGGCACAGGTACAGGCTCAGGCACAAATTGAACTTGCCAGGATTCAGGCAGACCATGAGTATCGCATGAAACAAGGTGGAACTGGATCATCTAGCTCTGATGATTTTGATGTGGCTAAAAATGTTAAACTTGTCCCTCCTTTTAATGAATCTGATTTAACAAAGTATTTTCAGTTGTTTGAGAGGGTAGCTACAGGTTTTAATTGGCCTAAAAAGTATTGGCCAGTACTCCTTCAAACTGTTCTCACCGGTAAAGCTCAAGTAACTTATGCATCTTTGCCTCAGGATCAATGTGATAATTATGATGTAGTTAAGAGCTTGATTCTCAAGGCCTATGAGCTTGTTCCTGAAGCCTATAGAGTAAAATTTAGGACAACTTACAAGCAAGATAAGCAATCCCATGTTGAGTATGCAAAAATGAAAGATTTGTTAGAGCAGTGGTTAAATTCTAAGAATGTGGATTCTGATTTTGGTAAATTTAAGCAGATGATTTTGCTGGAGGATTTCAAAAGGTGTATTAGTAAAGATGTAAGCCTATATCTTGATGAGAAAAGAATAGATAATTTGTCTGATGCTGCAGTTTTAGCTGATGAGTATGTTTTCACTCACAAGAGATATTCTAGAGAAAAAGGGAAAGCTGAGAGTAAGTACGTTGCCTCTACTCAGAGTACAGGTAACAGGAAAGAGAATAAGGATGATGTTTCTCAGGAAGTAAATACCAGCTTCACCTCTAGATTTCAGAAAAGTAAATGTACTTATTGTAGTAAGCTTGGTCATACTACGAAGAGATGTTTCAGGAGACAGCGTGATGTGAACAAAAAGGAGTCTTTAAATATTCAGTCAATTGGTCTAGTGTCCACTCTTGAGAGTTCCCAGAATTCTTTAACTGAGTTAACTGAACCTGCTTTGAGGCGTAACTTAAATTCTCATGATGGAGCTCCTCTTTTGAGCAGTAACGTGGGTGACACTCTCAAGAGTTCATGTGCTAATTTCCTGTCTGGTGGTTTTGTCAGTCCTCTGGACAGTAATGACAGGAAATCAGTTCAAATATATCGTGATACAGGTGCTTGCCAATCCCTTATGCTGACCAGTGTTCTAGGCTCTAATGTTAATTCCTCTGATGAAACTGTAATCTTACAAGGTGTAGGGAATAATTACTTCTCTGTTCCTCTGTCCAGAGTGAATTTAGAGTCTGGTTTTGTTAATGGTTCTGTTATGGTTGGGTTGGTTGAGACACTCCCAATGTCAGGTGTAACTTTCTTACTTGGAAATGATATTGGTGGAAGTCAAGTGTGTCCAGCTCCTCAGTTGTCTAGTGAGCCAGTGGCTGCGTCCCAGGATTGTGATGTCCCTGATGTGTTCCCTGCATGTGCTGTCACTAGGGCTAAGTCTAAAGTTACTGGTGATTTAGAGGATAATGATGATGATGATGTTATCCTAGCTGACACTTTTCTTGCTAATTTGGACCACTCACCAGATGAGGCAGTACCTCGTAGTGTTGATAATTTGTCTCGTCAAGAGTTGGTTGAGTTGCAGGTTGCTGACCCTGAGTTGAAAGGTCTAGCTAACTCTGCTTACAGTGAAGAAGAGTCAGCCGGTGCTTCTACTTGTTATTATGTAAAGTCAGGAGTACTTATGAGGAAGTGGAGACCCCCAACAGCATCAGCCGACTGTGAATGGGAGGTTGTACATCAAGTTGTCATCCCTCGTGTTTGTAGGCAGGATATCATTCGAGTGGCTCATGATTCCAGTTTGGCAGGACACCTTGGAGTGAGGAAGACTGTGGCACGCATTTTGAAACACTTCTACTGGCCAGGTATCTTCAGGGATGTTTCCTGGTATTGTAAGTCTTGTCACACCTGTCAAGTTGTGGGAAAGTGTAATCAGACCGAAAAGGTTGCACCTCTAGTTCCCATTCCTCCTTTTGAGGCGCCTTTCACCCGTGTGTTGGTGGATATTGTGGGCCCTCTTCCTAAGACTTCTTCAGGATTTTCTTATGTGTTGACCATGATTGATATGGCTACCCGTTATCCTGAAGCCATTCCACTTAGAAACATCTCAGCAAAGAACGTGGTTAAGGAAATGCTAGGGTTCTTCACAAAGTTTGGTCTGCCTAAGGAGGTACAGTCAGACCGGGGGAAGTAATTTCATGTCGAATGTTTTCAAGCAGTCTCTGAAAGAGTTGGGCATCTCCCAGATCACGTCTTCAGCTTACCATCCCCAGACCCAAGGAGCGTTGGAGAGATATCATCAAACACTCAAATCGATGCTCAAGAAATACTGTTTGGAACATCAGAAAGACTGGGATAAAGGTCTTCCATTCGTTGTGTTTGCTGCAAGAGAATCTCCAAATGAATCACTGGGCTTCTCACCTTTTGAACTACTGTTTGGCCATGAAGTAAGAGGACCCCTTAAGTTACTCAAGGAATGCTGGCTGTCGGAGGAAGATGACGTCAACCTGCTGGAGTATGTGATGAAGTTCAAAGAACGGCTGTCCACTGCTTTACAGCTGGCGAGAGAGAATTTAGGAGCTGCTCAGGAGAAGATGAAGACTTGGTATGATAAGAAGTCCAGGTTACGCCACTTTCAGCCAGGAGATCAGGTTTTGATTCTGCTACCAGTTCATGGGCAACCTCTTCAAGCCAAGTTTAGTGGCCCTTATTTCGTGGAGAAGAAACTCAGTGATGTCAACTATGTCATCGCTACACCAGATCATAGAAAGAGCAAGCAACTATGTCACATCAACATGCTAAAGTTATATCACAGGCGGGACGAAAATAATCCAGTCTGCACTGTAGCTGTTCCACCCGAGTCTGCAAGTGAAGCTCTCCCATGCAGTATGAGCCTGAGTGATAGTTTGGGGAAGAATCCTGATATCATGAATGATCTCCAGACTAAGCTTTCTCATCTACCACCCAAGGAAAGGCAGGAGTTTTCGGCATTACTGCAGGAGTACCCGCAAGTGTTCCGTGCCACTCCAGGAAGAACCACTGTGTTGATGCATGATGTCGATGTTGGAGACGCAAAGCCAATTAAATTGCCTCCTTACCGTGTGAACCCAGTGAAAGTTCCTCTCATCCAGAAGGAGCTTGGCTACCTGTTGGACCACAAGATGATTGAGCCCTGTCAGAGCAAGTGGAGTTCTCCTGTCACTCTGGTCCCTAAGCCAGGTGGGTCACAGCGGCTTTGCATCGACTACAGACGTGTTAATCAGATAACCAAAACAGACACTTACCCTCTCCCTCGTGTGGAAGATTGCATAGAAAAGATCGGAAAGGCTAGGTACATAAGTAAGTTTGATTTGTTAAAGGGATACTGGCAAGTACCTATGACTGAACGTGCTAGGGAGATCTCATGTTTTGTGAAATTAGGAGGGACTTTTGCATGTTCTGTAATGCCATGTACAGATTGTTTTAGAGTAATAAGAAATTTCCTTTGTAAATTTCTTTTTTCTTTGTGGGGAGGTGTTACATAGCCTATGATTTCATCATCCTTTGTGTAATTTTATCGCACAGTATGCTGCATGTTTGATCACGAGCGTGTTCTGCCTCAGTCCCCCCCTTCTACCGTTATAGTAGAGTAAGTCGTCCTTTCTGTTATTCAGTGCGGGATTGTCGACCTTTTGTCCCCATGGCTTCATTTGCGCGTCCTTATTACAAGTTGTATCAAGCTCTCCTGGCTCCTATATAATGAGCTCAGTCTCTGCATCATTGCCACTTAGATCTGCTCCTCATTTTGTTCACATCTCTGTCCTCCCCTATACAGATATTATTATTATTGTGAGTGCTCAAGAAATCTCCAAACATCTAGCAGCTGTGTGTAATTTGAGTATAACTGTTGTTGCATTTTTTCTTGTACTGTATAGCATAAGTTTAATTTGTAGGCCTAGTGAAGTTTTTGTAATTCGTGTGGGGTTCTTTAAGTCAGTCATTTTTGATAATAGTTTGTATCTGTAATTATTTATCTGGCATTCACTGAGTATTATCTGGTATCTCATTTTATCAGGGCTGACTTAGATAAAATTTACTCTTGCTAATTTCGTGTTAATAGAGGCTATTGCAGTTAACCATATATTTAACCTGTTTTTGCCATTACATTATCCTTATGAGTCCTGAATGTTTTGTTGTTAATTTAAGCATTAAACTTTAACTTGTAATTTTACCTAACTCTTTTGTTTTGAACCTGGAACTTTGGGACAGTAGTGACTCTTCGTATTCTCACTTAAAGTGTACATTATCTTTCTCTGTTCCGTAACAATATATATATATATATATATATATATATATATATATATATATATATATATATATATATATATATATATATATATATATATATATATATATATATATATATATATATATATATATATATATATATATATATATATTGAGCCTCTGTAGTACAGTGGTAGAGTGTGCATCTCGCACGCTGGTGGACGTGGGTTCACTTCCCGCCAGAGCTGTAAAAACATTGGAAAGCATTCACCGAGCCACTTACTGTTTTGGCGGACATAAGGGTGCTGTGGTTGAACCAGTGTCATATACAAGTATGCATGCACAAAGTCGGATTGAGTCAGGCCGATTACACTTGGTTCACAGACTACACACACATCCAAAGCCACTTCAGCATTACAATCACACTCACAAGCACTTCTCACCCTGCATACAGTCTCTACCAGACAGCCTAAGTCACTGGGTAGAAAGACATTGGCTGTATCGTCCATGCTTCGGTAGGGATAGGCCGGTCCTGCAGTGGACAGTCAACGGCTGATGATGATGATGAATATATATATATATATATATATATATATATATATATATATATATATATATATATATATATATATATATATATATATATATATATATCCAAGTGTAGGATCCCATTGCTGCCTGGAGTGTCCCCAGGTGGTGGACAGGGAAAGGTCTTTGCAGATTTTACACAAGGTACCGTCTTCGATGGCGCAGAACATGGGACCCCCTATAGATATATTGGGCTTGACAGAATATGCTGAGTAAGGTGACATAAAAATTATTTATCACCAGAAACTATGTGGCAGGAAGCTGAAAGTATTTGCCACAATCCTCTCAACCAATCATGATTTTTACCGTCAATGATTTGAGGAACATTCATGTTGTATCGTTGTTTGCTAAAGGTCCAACCGCACTGTCTCCTGAGCTTACGGGCACTGTGCCACCGAAAGTGAGTAGGTACTGTCTCGGCAAATCAGAGACTAGGACATTAAACACACTGAAATCCAAGAAGATCAAAACATATAATGTAAGAAGCCTCGTAGAAGTTTACATACGTGATAATGACTGAATTAGAAAACATTAGTTGGGGTACTGCAGGTCTGGGTGACATCCACAGAAAACAAGGAAAATTCATTCAGCTGAACAACAGCAACCACCTATTTTACAACAGAGAAAGGCAATATGAAATAAGTTAGTGGTGTAGGAATTGTAATTAACAGAAATCTTGCAGAGAACATTCTTAAATTCAACTGTGTATCTGAGACAGTAGCATGGACTGTAATTAGACTAAGCAAAAGATACACAGTGAAAGTAATACAAGCATATGCACCGACCTCTCAAAGCTCAGATGAAAAAATAGAAACATTTCATGACGACATCTCCCAGATTATGGATGAAGAAAAGACTAGATAATCAATATTCATTGCTGACTTCAATGCAAAAGTTGGCAAATCACGAAATGGAGAGGCATGTATGGGAAAATTCGGAGGAGAAAAGATTGACAGAGGTGAAATGGTGGTAAGTTTGTTGAAATGTATAACATGAGAATAATGAAAGAATTCTTTCACAGAAGAACAGGGAGAAAATGGACCTGGGGAAGTCAAAATGGAGAAACAAAGAATTAAAACGACTTCCCTATGGAAGATAAGAATAACACCACAGTTATCAACAGTGTATTCATAGGAAGTGACCATAGAATGGTGGGTTGCACAGCCAGATTCAGTCTCAGATGTGAATGAAACAAAATGATCAAAAAGAAAATGATAAACCTAATGAAAGTAAGCGAAAACAAAATAGCCTCTCGGTTAGAAATGACTATCAGATTTCAGGCTTTAAGTTATGCTGAGTGTGACACTGATGTGTTGAATGATAGACTAACTAAAGTGCTAGGAGAATCAGTGGAGGTAGTAGGGAGAGCTAATACAACTAAAGCCAATAATTATTTAGAAAAGACCATCGAGCTCATAAAAAGAAGAAGGGATGAAAATAAAAAAACAAAGACAGAAGGAAGAGAAAGTGCGGAATTAAATCAGCTAATCAACAAGACACAGGGAGATGAAAAAGGGAAGAGAAACATGAATCAGATCAATCATACCATCAAAAAAGGAAAATGTCTAAAATAGGCCCGAAGTAAAATGGTGCTAGGAAAGCAACATTTATATCACTGCCGGACAAAAATGGTGAAGTCATTAAATACAGAAATATGATGGTGAAGAGAGTTGAAGAATTTAACAAAGAACAGTATGCACCAAAGATAATAATACCAATAGCTAACTTTTCATCTGACACAAGTGAAATGCCTAAGGTAACACCAGATAAAGTAAATATTGCTTTTAAAACTATGAAAAAAGAGAAAGAACCCAGGAGAAGATGGAATAGTTTCATATTTATTCTCAGATGCAGGAGTTGAAGTACAAAACAGGCTGCCCACTTATTTATTCAGTGCATAAAAAAGAAGAAAATTCCCAAAACATGGTGTAATGCAATGATTAATTGACTTAAGAAAAATGGCGACACAAAAGACATTAATAACTATCGACCAATTAGTTTATTACCAATTGTTTACAAACTCATCACAAACACTTTCTAAGAGAATAAATAACAAATCTGGAAGAAGACCAGCCTCGTGAGCAGGCAGGATCCTGAAGCGGGAATTCGGCTGCCAACCCTCTACACATAGTCAGTTAACTGAAAAAATTAGAGTATAATAAACCACTGTGCTTAGGTTTTGTTGATTACGATAAGGCTTTCGACACAGCAGAGCACATAGCAATTATTAATTCATTGCGGGAACAAAGAGTAAATGATAAAATTGTAAAAGTGATAGAAAATATACATAAAGAAGGAACAGCTTCAGTTAAGTTACATGAATACGCAGAAAGAAAAAAAATAACTGGAGAAGGGCGTGCGTCAGCGAGATGAAATTGAAACAAAATTATTTACTGCATGTCTAGAAAGTATTTTCAGAAAGCTACACTGGGAAAACAAAGGAGTAAACAAAACAAAAAGTTAAACCATATAACGTCCTTATCTAAAAAACAAGAGAGATCACACCATAAGAAATTTTAATTGACGTAAATAATGAAAGTCTCAAAGTAGGGCTAGAGTTGAATCGGAGTGTAACGAATGTTTAATCCACATACACCAAAAAAACGTCATCAAAATATGCACAGCAGTTCTTGAAGGAGTCGAGGGGTACATTTATTAAGGCATATACCAAAACAAACGAAAGACCATGATTGCAAAATAAAAAGATGCATTACAAATGGATATGATGCTTTCGGCAAATTTAGAAACATCATGAAAAGTAGCTTACCAATTTGTATGAAACAAAAAGTTATAAAGAATGTATAATCCCAGCTATGACATACTGTTGTGAGACCTGGAAACTGACAAAATTGCTGGAAAATCAACTAATCCGTTCTCAAAGGGCAATGGAAAAGTCAACGTTAGGAATATCTTTAAGAGACAGGAAAAGATCAACTTGGGTGAGAGAGGAAACTTTTTTTTTTTAATGCGAAGAAGGAACCAAAGGCCATGAGCTCGCAATAACTGTTCTTTCCAAAAGAAAAACAAAATACAAGAGAGAGCCAAATTCTGGATCCGTTCATTTCGAGATGCCTGAACACACTGCGTTTGAAAGACTGGAGATCATAGGAAGCAGAAAATACAGACAGAGGGAGACAGTTCCAGACCTAACCTGTTGCATAAATAAAGGGCTGGGAGTAACGGTTAACTCTTGCATTAGAGAGTTGAACAGAAAACGGATGAGAGTTTGCTGCTAGACGGGTGCTACGTGCCCGTCGAAGAGGTGGAGGAATGCATGCATACAGATCTGAGGAGCAGTGACCACTGAAGTAGCGATAGAAAAGAGATAAAGATGCAACAGTGCGATGAAGAGACAGAGGTTGTAAGGAGCCAGTAAGAGGAGGAGAGTTAATGAGACGAAAAGCCTTTGACTCCACCCTATTGAGAAGAGCTGTATGTGGGGAACCTCCCCACACATGAGAGTCGTACTCCACACATGGGCGGACAAAACCCATGTATGTAGTCAAGAACTGTGCAGGGGTAAAGAAGAAACGGAGTCAGCTTAGCACACCCAATCTCTTGGAAGCAGGTTCTACAAGAGATTTAATATGATCTTTCCATGATAAGTCCCAAGTAAATGAGACCCCAAGGATGTTCAAGGATGATGCAGGATTAAGATGAATATTATTAAACATTAATGGGTACACCTATAGAACATTTTGTCGGGTTGATAGGTGTAAGAACTAAGTATTTGATGCATTAAAAACAAGATTTTTACCCCAGTCAGAGATACGAGCCAAGTCAGACATTAGGTGTGCCATACCCTCATCCCTTGTTTGTTGAAGTAACTGCTGAGATGGACGCTGTGGGAACTGAATGGATAGGTGAAGGGTGGAGTCATCAGCGTATGAGTGGACAGGGTTAGATGTACAGCTTAGAAGGTCATTGATGAATAAAAGGAAGAGAGTTGGTGATTGGACAGAGCCCTGAGGAACACCACTGTTGATTGATCTAAGAGAAGAACGATGGCCGTCTACAACAGCGGCTATAGAACGACCAGAAAGGAAGCTAGAGATGAAGGCACAGATAGGATAGAAACTGTAAGAGAGCAGCTTGGAAATTAAAGATTTCAATCGAAAGTCTTTGAGATGTCAAGTGCAATGGCAAAGCTTTTACCAAAGTCCTGAAAGGAGGATGACCAGGAGTCTGAAAGGTAGGTGAGAAGATCGCCAGTGGAGCGTCCCTGACGGAACCCATACTGACGATCAGAAAGAAGGTTGTGATAGGAAAGATGCTTTAAAATTATTCTATTAAGAATTGACTCAAAAACTTTTGAGATATAGGATGTTAAAGCAACTGGACGATAGTTAGAGGGTTGGGAATGGTCAACCTTCTTTGGGACTGGCTGAATGAGAGCAAAGTAAAAGACGTTATATAAGTTAAAAGTTATAAAAGAGCAGAAATGGAGTTGAGCAGGATATATATATATATATATATATATATATATATATATATATATATATATATATCTATATATATATATATATATATATATATATATATATATATATATATATGAGCCTCTGTGGTACAGTGGTAGAATGTGCGTTTCGTACAGAGGTGAACCAGGGTTCGTGTCTCGCCAGGGTAATAAAATTTGGGAGTGTTCATCCGGCCACGTACTGCATTGGCGGACACAAGGGGTGTTGTGGTTGAACCAGTGTCGCTTACTATAAAGTATGCTTGCACCCAGTTGGCTTGCACGGGCCGATTACACTTGGTTCACAGACTACACACACACACCCAAAGCCACTCCAACACTACAATTACACTTACAAGCACTTCTCAGCCTACATACAATCTCTACCAGACAGCATAAGCCTCTTGGTAGAGATGCATTGGCTGTATCGTCCCGAATTCGGTCGGGATAGGCCGGTCCTGCAGTGGATACTCAAACGGCTTAATATATATATATATATATATATATATATATATATATATATATATATATATATATATATATATATATATATTCATGAATATAATATTATCTATGATGAAAAAGTCAGAAACATTCGAAACCACAACTGATAATCATGTTGTGATCACAACAAATTTAGAATTCAATAAGAGCTAGCACATGGTGATTTCATTCTTCCGAGTGAGTGCCATTAGAGACTCAGTGCGTTAATCCCTTTAAACTTCTGGCGTCCTTTACTGATTTATTTTAGCTACCTGCAGATAATTTTATTAAGCTTTTGGTAGACATCATTTAATGAAAGACTATACACCATATCTAACCTCTGCACTTTGATAAGTCTTCCCTATATTGATTTAATCAATTGTTAATAGCATAAATAAGGTGAAAAATAAGTCATCGGACTGAGAGGATTGGAAACTGTTACTGATATACTAAGACTGTTTCTTTCTCCCTCTCCCCCCATACCCCACAGGGCATGTTCATGGTGCTGGTGGGGGGCAGTGTGGTCAGCCTCATCGTTCTCTGCATGGAAATCATCTGGTCTCGTCGCTAATATCACGCCATCACAGTTCAACCCTATTATTTTCTTTTATTCCTGGTATCTTCAAACGCTTTTATTAATCTTAAAAGACATTTGTTGAATTTAAATGGTAAAAGAACGCTAATTCTAAGCCGTCCAATTTCAAAAGTGCCTCTTAAGCTCAATAAAATGGTCTGGTAATAGCAATAAGAACATATAAACTACGTCATCATTGCAAATCGGTTTGATGTTTCGTCCGCTCTCTCATGTGACGCTTAATAAATTAGTTGCTGTTGAGTCAACAGAGTTTTATTAATTTACAGGCGCTTTTTACTGCAGATGTAAAAAACAAAAAAATAAAATCTGCCTAACTCCACCACCGAAAGAGCTGTTCCAGGCACTGAACAGAATCATCAAACTGTGGCGAGCAAAAACCAGAAAGACTCCATGACGGGTTTCAGTCACCTGCTCCAAGGTATATTATTTTGATTCGTATTTAGTTATTTACCTATTCGTTTTTCACTCCACTGGTCTTTGACGTCTGATCCCTGCTCTTCACATACAGAAAACATAATTGTGGTTAATTGCTACTAACCTTAACTAATGACTTTTCTAGGCAAAGGCTTTGAAATAACTGTAGTCACACAATTCTGCACATTCCTTTAAAATTTGTCACTCATAAGGCCATAAAAATAAAAACATACATTAATATCAACTAATTTGTATGCAAAATATTTTAAGTTCTTTAATTTCAAAACTTTACATATATTTAGTAGCGCAATGGAATAGGTTTTATTATCATGAAAGATTTTTCAGACCTGGGCAAGTCATGGGGTCTCATTAACATCAACTTTTCTAATTTACTCTTATTATTGATAAATAACTAAATGATCATGTTTGAATTGAACGAGGAATGGTTCATATATATCATTAGCAATTGATTAAAATGACAGTCCTCGGGCTGACGAGGTTAAAAAGAAACGACGATTCATTACTAACTCATCCGAAGATAATTACAATCAGTAAACAGTGAATCATCCAGCCAGAAGACCAGGGTTCAGAAAATGAATGAAGTTCTGATGAAACAGTGAAGCACATAGCAGAGTTGGCATTTCTGATAGAAGTCAGCACAACAGTAGGTAGGGAGACCATCACCTTAGAAATGCTTGTTTAGTACACAGAGCTTGACACACTTACAGCATATTACAGTCAGAAGGACCACGCGATTGTACTAACAAAGATTTTATGTTCTGAGAGCTGAGTGAAGAAAGTGACATGTTGTGTATGCAAATGTCTTGATAACCTCTGTGTCAGTAATAGGTATGGCGTCTTACGTGATTCTGTTCAGCTTCCTTTGGAAGGCATAATATCTATAAGCTACCAGGTGTTGGTATCTCTTATTTTTCATAAAATGAAAGATTTTATGCAACAGGCAACGAAGAAAAGGAAGATATGACAAGATGAAGAAATAAATGTGAAATTATTTAATCAAAGAAATAACGAAAACATCACAGCAATTGATGCTATAGTTACTAAGTTAGGTTAATAAAAGTCATTTTAAAAAATCCGAGATGAACCACTGCGACACATGAATCAATGGATCAACGTCCTTATTCTAATCCTCGCCACCGTAACCTTTTCACTACGACAACGTTCATTCTATTTTTTTCTTGCTGGTACCAGACGCTTTTATTCAGCTTAGGGGAGACTTTTCGAAGTGGAGGTTAGATTACCTTAAGATTTCTCGAGACCCACTTCACCACTTACCTGGACACTCTGTGAAAAGCCTTTACCTGGACACTCTGTGAAAAAGCCTTCTCAAAATAAAAATCAACTTAGCACAATACTCACTTTCTTCCAAAATATATGATATATTTATCATTGTGTATTTAGTATCGTAGTAGCATAATAAATATCGCCGGAGTGAATGGGTAAACAAAGAGATATAAGAAAAGAGAGTTAATGAAATCTGCTTAGCAAGGGAAACAGCAGACATACGCTGCTGCAAGATACCCACTGAAGTGGGTTCAGAGTTCAAAATTCTTGGTTCTAGAACAAGTATAACCATCCCCAAGAAATACTACAGTTTGTGAGAAAAAGTAATTTCGTAACACAGCAAACACTGGCATTCATTACTGTTCCAGTGAGTTGGCTCGCCTAGATTAGGACCGTAACGGGAAACTAGTAAGAGCTGAGTCTAGTGCCAAACCCAGATAATTTAGAAGCAAACATTTGACAGTAACATAGTTCCAGGGCAAATATCCAGTCGTATTATAAGGTGTAGATAGTTCTGGACAAATATAACAGTACTCATATTTGAATATTATTTATACACAATTCTTTGTCGTACATTTAAAAATTTCCATTTCTTTTCATGGATGAATATATACTGCCGTTGCTAGGCAGCATGTATTTGAAAAACAAAACAAAGCTGGTGTGTACGACACTGTGGTCATGGCCGTGATGCAATAAATAACGAAGCACCAGGCTGGCTGACTCACTGGCTGCCTGACCCTGCGCAGCCAAATGTCTCACCCGCTCCTGGCTGACCATCCACTCTTCACTGGTAAGTCTTGAGAGTGTGGCGCCGTGCTGGTGTGGCTGACGGTGTTAGTGTGGTGCTAGTGTGGGTGACGGTGTTAGTGTGGTGCTGGTGTGTTAATTTTAGTATTTGTCCCAAGTAGTTGTACTCCTCAACTTCTTTAAGAATTTCATTGCTTATTCTGATGACGCTCTTTGGTGTTTGTGGATTAAAAATTACTTTAGTTTTACTCCGGTTCATCTGCAGTCCAACTTTCAGACTTTCTCTGTTCAGGTCATTTAACATTCCTTGCAATGCTTCAGCTGTTTCTAAGATTAGGACAACGTCATCTGCAAATCTTAAATGGTTTACGGTTTCTCCATCTATGTTCACACCTTTGTTTTCCCAGTCTAGCTTTCTGAAAATACTTTTTAGGCATGCTGTAAATAATTTTGGTGAAACTGTATCTCCCTGACGCACGCCTTTCTCAATCTTAATTTTTTCCGAGTCCTTATGTAATTTAACTGTAGCAATTCCCTCATTATATATGTTTTCGAGCAGTTTTACAATGTTCTCATTCACTCCTTGTTCTCGCAATGAATTTATAATTGCTATGTGCTCCACTGAATCAAAAGCCTTTTCGTAATCAACAAAACCTAAGCACAGTGGTTTATTATATTCTGTAGTTTTCTCAGTTAGGTGATTCGGTGTATGTAGATGATCAGTGGTCGAATACCCGCTTCAGAATCCTGCCTGTTCACGAGGTTGGTTTTCCTCCAAAATTGTTGTTATTCTGTTCGTAAGGACTTTAGTGAAGAGTTTGTAAATGACTGATAATAGGTTAAAGGGTCGATAGTTAGTAAGATCTTTTGAATCACTTTCTTTGTAGAGAGAAAATATATATATATAAATATATATATATATATATATATATATATATATATATATATATATCTCCCTCTCTCTCTCTCTCTCTCTCTCTCTCTCTCTCTCTGTATATATATATATATATATATATATATATATATATATATAGATATTTATATTGTATATACATAATATATATATATATATAGAGAGAGAGAGAGACAGACAGACAGAGACAGAGACAGACAGTGACAGAGAGAGAGACAGACTTGGCGGACACAAGGGGTGCTGTGGTTGAACCAGCGTCACATACTGTAAAGTATGCTTGCACCCAGTCAGCTTGCGCGGGCCGATTACACTTCGTTCACAGACTACACACGCATCCAAAGCCACTCCAAAACTACAGTTACACTTACAAGCACTTCTCACCATACTGTACATACAATCTCTACCAGACAGCCTAAGCCATTTGGTAAAGATACATCTGCTGTATCGTCCCGACTTCGATCGGGATATGCCGGTCCTGCAGTGGATACTCAAATGGCTAATGATGATATATATATATATATATATATATATATATATATATATATATATATATATCATGCGAGGAAGAAGGAACCAAAGACCATAAGCCCAAAATAAAAGTTCCCTCCAAGAGAAAAACAAAATACAAGAGAGAGCCAAACTCAAGATCGGATCATTTCGAGATGCCTGGACACACTGCGTTTGAAAGACTAGAGATCATAGGAAGCAGGAATTACAGACAGAGGGAGACAGTTCTAGAGTTGACCTGTTGCATGAATGAAGGACTGGGAGTACCGGTTAACTCTTGCATTAGAGAGTTGGACAGAAAAGGGGTGAGAGTTTGCTGCTAGACGGGTGCTACGTGCCTGTCGTAGAGGTGGAGGAATGTGTGCAGACAGTTCAGTGGAGCAGTGACCATTGAAGAAGCGATAGACAAGAGATAAAGATGCAACAGTGCAGCGAAGAGACAGAGGTTGAAGGGAGTCAGTAAGAGGAGGAGAGTTAATGAGACGAAAAGCCTTTGACTCCACCCTATTGAGAAGAGCTGTATGTTGGGACCCTCCCCACACATAAGAGTTGTACTCCACACAGGGGAGAATAAAACCCCTGTATAGAGTCAACAACTGTGCAGGGTTAAAGAAGGAACGGAGTCGGCTTAGCACAGCGAATCTCTTGGAAGCAGATTTTACAAGAGATGTAATATTTTTTCAAGATAAGTCCCGAGTAAATGAAACCCCAAGCATGTTCAAGGATGATGCAGGATTAAGCTGAATATTATTAAACATTAGTAGGTACTCCTGTGGAAGATCTTGTCGGGTTGATAGGTGTAAGAACTGAGTCCTAGATGCATTAAAAACAACCAGATTATTTTTACCCCAGTCAGAAATGCGAGCCAAGTGAGACATTAGGTGTGCCATAGCCTCATCTCATGTTTGTTGAAGTAACTACTGAGATGGGCGTTGCGGGAACCGAATGTAAAGGTGAAGGGTGGAGTCATCAGAATGAGTGGATAGGGTTAGATGTACAGCTTAGAAGGTCATTGATGAATAAAAGGAAGAGAGTTTGTGATAGGATAGAGCCCTGAGGAACACCATTCTCGATAGATCGAGGAGAAGAACGATGGCCGTCTACAACAGTGGCTATAGAACGACGAGAAAGGAAGCTAGCGATGAAGGCACAGATAGAAAGATAGAAACAATAAGAGGGCAGTTTGGAAATTAAAGATTTATGCCAGACTCCATCAAAAACCTTTGAGATGTCAAGTGCAATGGCAATGCTTTCGCCAAAGTCCCGAAATGAGGATCACCAGGAGTCTGAAAGGTAGGTGAGAAGATCGCCATTGGAGCGTCCCTGACGGAACCCGTACTGACGATCGGAAAGAAAGTTGTGATAGGAAAGATACCTTAAAATTTTTCTATTAAGAATTGACTCGAAAACTTTTGAAATAAAGGATGTTAAAGCAATTGGACGATAGTTAGATGGTTGGGAACGGTTACCCTTCTTTGGGACTGGCTGAATTAGAGCAGACTTCCAGCAAGAAGGAAAGGTACAGTTGATAGACAAAGGCGAAAGAGTTTACCTAGGCAGGGTGTAAGCACAGAAGCACAGTTCTTGAGAACAACAGGAGGGACTCCATCAGGCCCATATGCCCTGTTAGTATTGAGGTCAGTGATGGCAGAAAATAAGTCAGTTGAAGAAATTTTAATGTCAGTATATATATATATATATATATATATATATATATATATATATATATATATATATATATATATATATATAATATATATATATATATATATATATATATATATATATATATATATATATATATATATATATATATATATATATATATTTATTTATTGACTGCAGCACCAGTCAAGCAGGGCAGTTCTCCCAGGGTGGATAAGCTGATGATAGGGAGAGCTGGAGCTCCCGTTTCATCAACCCTCGGTACTAGGTCCCGACGATCCCCCTTTACTGAGCTTTCGCAATGTCTCAGTAACACAGAGAGTAGGCCAGCATGCACTCCAATACAAGTTTCTCTAACTATGAACACCAAACTTCATGCCCAGTACACACCACACTTCTTTTTCAAAAAAAAAAGAAAA
This sequence comes from Coenobita brevimanus, assembly GCF_032717465.1. NCBI lineage: Eukaryota > Metazoa > Arthropoda > Malacostraca > Decapoda > Coenobitidae > Coenobita > Coenobita brevimanus. The sequence goes on along the minus strand of NC_137011.1, from coordinate 26,155,259 downwards.
AATCATGGCAGCAAAACACGTGGCCTCGGAATCACCAGGGGGGGGGACCATAAGTGCCCCCACCTTCTGCCCCACTCCCGGTGACGACTCGAGATGCCTGGAACCACTGTCTGACTCTCCTCTTCTTCATTTCTGCAACATTCGTGGCCTTTCTTCTAACTTTCGCTCTGTTGAACACCACCTCTCCTTCTCTAAACCTCACCTTCTTTTTCTAACTGAGACTCAGCTGTTTGAGGCAACTAACAGCAGAGCCTTTTCTGTATCCTCCTACTTTCTATATATTGATTTAAAAGCCAAAGGTGGCTGTTGTGCATATATACCTAACAACTTATCTTGCTTTCGTGTTCCTGAACTCGATTCTTCTGAATTCTCTACACTCTGGCTTCGGCTTTCCTGTCATTCTCTGACTAAATATATCTGTGCTGTTTACTTATCTCCTAATTCTACTGATTTTCAAAAATTCTTTGACTATCTTCCTTCTACGATGGAATGCATTCTATCCATTTCTCCTTTCTCTGAAATCTCCATTCTAGGAGATATCAATGTTCACCACCACCTTTGGCTCTCCTTTCCTTTCACTGATCTACCTGATGAACAAGCCTACACCTTTTCTATCCTTAATGACCTAGAGCAGCTTGTACAGCACCCTACCCGTATCCCAGACCGCCTTGGAGAGAGCTCCAACATACTTGACCTCTTCCTTACAACTAATCCTTTTACTTATACTGTTAACTATTTCTCTCCGTTGGGTTCCTCCGATCACAACCTTATCACCTTAACCTGTCCTATAGCTCCAGTATGGCCTGCGGACCCTCCAAAGAAACGTCGTCTGTGGCAATTTGGAGCTGCGGATTGGAAGGCCCTCAGGCAGTACTTCCTTAATTTTCCCTGGAATGATTATTGCTTCCATGGCCGGGAGCCATCTGGGTGTGCCTTGCACAGTACGGAGGTTATTCTCGCGGGCATGGAAGCATACATTCCTTTCTCATATCCTTTGACTAATGCACGAAAGCCTTGGTTTAATCACGCTTGTTCTAATGCTGTCCACAACAAGGAAAGGGCCTATAAAAGGTACCGGAGCCAACCAACCCCTGAATCACATCATTTATACGTTTCTGTCAGGAATCATGCTAAGTCTGTTCTTCGCTCTGCTAAAAATAATTTCAATCGTACTAAATGCTCTCAACTCTCTAACTCGAATTCTTTCTCCTTCTGACACCTTGCCAAAAACATTTCTAACAAGTTTACCTCATCATCCTTCCCACTTCTTTTCTACTCTCGTGGCTCTGTAGCTATTTCTTCTACTGTTAAAGCAGATCTCCTCGCTCAGACTTTCTCCTCCAATTCCACCTTAGACGATTCCGGTGCTTTTCGTCCCTCACTTCCCCCCTCTGACTTCCTCATGGCTGACATTAAAATTTCTTCAACTGATGTATTTTCTTCCACCACAGGCCTCAATACTAATAAGGCATATGGGCCTGATGGAGTCCCTCCTGTTGTTCTGAAGAACTGTGCTTCTGTGCTAACACCCTGCCTAGGCAAACTCTTTCCCCTTTGTCTATCAACTTGTACCTCTCCTTCTTGCTGGAATTTTGCTCTCATTCAGCCAGTCCCAAAGAAGGTAGCCATTCCCAACCCTCTAACTATTGTCCAATTGCTTTAACATCCTGTATCTCAAAAGTTTTCGAGTCAGTTCTTAATGGAACAATTTAAAAGAATCTTTCCTATCACAAACTTCTTTCTGATCATCAGTATGGGATCCATCAGGGAAGCTCCATTGCCGATCGTCTCACCTACCTTTCAGACTCCTGCTCATCCTCCTTTCGGGACTTTGGTGAAAGCTTTGCTATTGCACTTGACATCTCAAAGGCTATCGATCGAGTCTGGCATAAATCTTTAATTTCCAAACTGCCCTCTTACGATTTCTATCCTTCTATATGTACCTTCATCTCTATCTTCCTTTTTGGTCGTTCTATGGCCTCTATTGTAGACGGCCATCGTTCTTCTCCTAGATCTATTAACAGTGGTGTTCCTCAGGGTTCTGTCCTATCAGAAACTCTCTTCCTTTCATTCATCAATGGCCTTCTAAGCTGTACATCTCACCCTATCCATTCATACGCTTCACCTTTCCATTCGGTTCCCGCAATGTCCATCTCAGCAGTTACTTCAACAAACAAGGAATGAGGGTATGGCACACCTAATGTCTCACTTGGTTCGTATCTCTGACTGGGGTAAAAGTAATTTGGTTGTTTTGTAATGCATCAAAGACTCAGTTTTTACACCTATCAACCCGACAAAATCTTCCACAGGAGTACCCACTAATGTTTAATAATATTCATCTTAATCCTGCATCATCCTTGAACATGCTTGGGGTTTCATTTACTCGAGACTAATCTTGGAGAGATCATATGACATCTGTAAAATCTGCTTCCAAGAGATTAGGTGTGCCAAGCCGATTCCATTTCTTTTCTACCCCTGCACACTTGTTGAGTCTATACAGGGGTTTTATCCGCCCCTGTGTGGAAGACAACTCTCATGTGTGGGGAGGCTCCCCACATACAGCTCATGTCAATAGGGTGGAGTCAAAGGCTTTTCGTCTCATTAACTCTCCTCCTCTTACTGACTCCCTTCAACCTCCGTCTCTTTGCCACACTGTTGCATCTTTATCTCTTTTCTATCGCTGATTCAATGGTCACTGCTCCCCTGAACTGTCTGCATGCATTCCTACACCTCGAGAACGGGCACGTAGCACCCGTCTAGCAGCGAACTGTCATCCCTTTTCTGTCCAATTCTCTAATGCAAGAGTTACCATTACCCCCAGTCCTTCATCTATGCAACAGGTAAACTCTGATACTGTCTCCCTCTGTCTGCATTTCCTTCTTCCTATGATCTCTAGTCTTTTGTTCAGGAATCTCGAAATGATCGGATCTTAAAGTTGGCTTTCTCCTGTATTTTGTTTTTTTCTTGGAAAGAACAGTTTTGCGGGCTTGCGGCCTTTGGTCCCTTCTTCCTTACATAAAAAAATCTCTCTCTCTATCTATCGATATATATATATATATATATCTATATATATATATATATATATATATATATATATATATATATATATATATATATATATATATATATATAAAGTACTGGAGTTTACATTCTGAAGTAAAAAGACTCGTTAGACGTGATAAGAGGAGACTATATGATGAAAGGCGACAGAGACAAATTAAATTAAGTAAAAATGACGGTCAGAGCACAAGAGCAGCGTATCAGGCCATAAAGGAGTTAACTGGGACTGAAAAGATAAAGAAGGAAATACCTGTATGAGATAGAAATGGTAATTTGATGACTAAAGATTTGGATAAAAAAGGAAGGTGGAAAGAGCACTTTGAAACTGTTCTAAATAGACCAATCCCAGCTGAAGAGGACATTTTGCCAGCCGAGAGAGATCTGCAGATAGAAACAAGGGATAATAACTTTGGAAGAGGTAGCAAAATCTATAAAGAAGTTAAAGAATTTTAAGGCCCCAGGAGAGGATGGAATATTCCCTGAAATGCTTAAAGTGGAAAATGACGAGTTGATGAATGCGCTTTTGAAACTTTTTAATGTGGCTTGGGATAATGGTGGAATTCCAGAAGAGTGGAAAAATGGAGTGATTATAAAAATACCAAAAAAGGGAGATTTAGGTGTGTGTGGCAATTGGAGGGGGATAACTCTGATACCTGTAGTTGCAAAAGTCTTTTCCAAAATCTTGTTGAACAGAATAGAGCCAGTAATTGATAAAATTTTAAGAGAAGAACAAACGGGATTTAGAAAAGGTCGAGGTTGTAATGATCAGATTTTTATTGTAAGGCATCTAATGCAACAAGCTAATGAGATGAAAATGCCACTTAGTATGTGTTTTGTGGATTTTGAAAAGGCGTTTGATAGTGTTTCACGTGGAGCTATGTTGAAAATTATGAGATTCTATGGTATACCAGAAAAGTTTGTAAATATTATTAGAAGCCTGCATGAAGGTACCTTTTGTAAGGTAATGGTGTGTGGTTCTTTGAGTGATTCAGGAGTGATTCAAGGAGGAGTTCTTTCGCCATTGTTGTTTGTTTTGGTTATGGATTATGTTATGAAAAAGGTTGTAAGGAGAACAGGTGCAGGAATTAACTGAAAAGAAAATAAGAAGCTGATGGATTTGGACTATGCTGATGATATTGTACTGGTTTGTGGAAGTATTTACGAGATGCAGAGGGTGCTTGATTGTCTGGTGGAGGAAGGAGAAAAAGTGGGATTGGTAATAAATTGTGGAAAGACTGAAATTATTAATATGAATGTGGAGAACCAAATCGATTGTGTTATTGGGAATAATGTGGTGAAGAATGTAGAAAACTTTAAATACCTGGGAACGATTGTATCATTTAATGGATCATTAAACAATGAAACTGAGGAGTGAATTAGACAGGCTTGGCGAGCTGCTGGAATGTTGAAATCTGTTTGGAATAATAATATGCTTTCGGTACATACTAAAGTGAAAATTTACAAGTCCATGGTTAGACCAATTTTAATTTACGGGCATTACAGTACAATTGCAACAGATCAGAAAGTATTAGGATTTGAGAATAAAATACTGAGACGGATTCTTGGGGTAAAGTGGCAAGACAGAGTTACAAATGCAATAGTAAGGGATATTACGAGAGTGGAACCAGTTACCGTAATGAATATGTGAGACTGTCTCGCTGGAAGTGGCTGGGGCACATATACAGAAAAGAAGGTAGTTTAATACAGGATGTGCCAGAGTGGACTGCTAGAGGAAGAAGAGGTAGAGGTAGGCCGAGGGAAACCTGGTTGAGGACAATGAAAAAAGAAGCAGGAGAGGAGTGTTGGTGGGACCTGAGGGAGATGGCAAGAGACAAATATTGGTGGAGAGAGTTCATTGAGGCCCTATGCATTCCGTGGGGTGCCACAGGAAATGATTGATTGATTAATTGATATATATATATATATATATATATATATATATATATATATATATATATATATATATATATATATATAGCTGTATATATATATATAGATATATATATAGATAGATAGATAGATAGATAGATAGATAGATAGATATAGATAGATAGATAGATAGTATACACATATATATCTATATATCTATATCTCGCTATCCATGTATGTATGTATGTATGTATATAGATAGATAGTATACACATATATATCTATATATCTATATCTCTCTATCCATCTATGTATGTCTGTCTGTCTGTCTGTCTGTATGTATGTATGTATCTATCTATATACAGTATATACAAGTACTCATGGGCCCTTCGGGCCCTTTGCACTTACTCCTGCAGAGGGCTCTCGCGTTTATGTGCTGTTCTAGTGTGATGTTGTCACTTGGATTTTTTGCAGCTAACCAATTGATCGTGTTATTTGCAGCTCCGGGAATGGAGCCCAAGTTGTCTGAATGCAAGTCCGAAGTACTCACAAAGACGCACGGCTACTGCTACAGCTTATTTTAGTTCTACCTCTGGGTAAAAATTCTATGGAAATCCTATACCGGGCTTCGGGAGCAGCGTTTTTTGGTCAAAATGTGATCGCTCCTTAAATATAGTAAAAGTTATGCGATCATGATGGGACCAAGTTTTTTCACATCAGCGACTTTTTTGCGATTTTTGTGCCAATTTTGGTGCGATTTGAATGTGTAGTTTTGGTTGCCCAAAATACACACACACACACACACACACACACACACACACACACACACACAGTTAGGCTATAGTATATTACAAGTGCTCGTGGGCCCTTCAGGCCCCTCGCACTTGCTCCTGTGGAGGGCTCTCACGTTTATGTGCTATTCTAGTGTAAAGTTGTCACTTGGATTTTTTGCAGCTAAACAATTGATCATGTTATTTACAGCTTCGGAAATGGAACCCAAGTTGTCTGAATGCAAGTCCAAAAGTCTTAGTTCTACCTGTGGGCAAAAAATTCTACGGACATCCTATGCCGGGCGCCAGAGCAGCGTTTTTTTGGTCAAAATGTGATCACTCATAAAATATAGTAAATTTTTTCAATCATGTTGGGACCAAGTTTTTTCACATCAGCGATTTTTTTGCGATTTCTGTGTCAATTCTGGTGCGATTTGAATGTGTAGTATTGGCTGCTCAAAATACACACACACACACACACACACACACACACACACACAGCTAGTGCTATAGTATATTATATATATATATATATATATATATATATATATATATATATATATATATATATATATATATATATATATATATATATATAATGAAGAATAGCACTAGCTGTGTGTGCTACCATCTATTTATCTATTGCAGACGCCTCAATCCCGTTTGGGGTGGCCACAAACAAATCGCCTCCAAGTCGCCCTGTCCCCCGCCATTTCACTGCCCTGCTCCCAACTCACACACCCCTCTCTCATATACCTCTCCACCCTATCCCACCATCTCATCCTCGGCCTCCCCCTCCCTCTTCCCCCCTCCACCTCACTCACATACACTCTCTTCGTCAGTCTTTCACCCTCCATCCTCTCCACATGGCCAAACCACCTCAGTGTGTTCCTCATAACGCTTCCTATCACATCCACATCCACACCACAACGCTCATTTATATCCTCATTCGTCAGCCTGTCTCTCCATGTGACTCCACAGTCTCCTCTTAAATAACTCATTTCCACTGCTCTCACTCTTGTGTCCTTCCAACAACGTCCAAGCTTCACTTCCATACGTTAGAATTGGTATCACAATACTGTCATGTAGTAACTTTTTCACTTCCATGCTCACTTCCCTGTTTCTTATCACTGCTTTCAAAGAACCAGCAACCTTTCTTCCCTGATGTACCCTTTCAATCACTTCACCCTCCAAACCTCCATCCTCACTCATCACACTACCCAAGTACTTAAACGTATTCACATTTTCCAGTTCCTCACCATCCAACCTCGCTGTACATTCACTGACTTCACCTCTCTCAAAGACCATCACTTTACTCTTCCCTACATTCACCTTTAGATTCCGTTTCTTACACACTCTCCCAAACTCATCCACCAAGCCTTGCAGCTCCCCTTCGTCTTCACTCAACAACACAGTATCATCTGCAAACAACAGTACAGGGAGTTTCCAAACACTATCCTCTCTCATCAGGGCCACTCCAACATCCACTACCCTACCTTGTACCGCTTTTATTACCCCATCCATGTACAGATTGAACAACCCTGGAGACATGACACATCCCTGTTTCAACCCAACTTTCAAAGAGAAAAATTCACTTAGTTCACCATCCACACGCACTTCGTACATACTCTTCACAGCATTCAACAACTTCCCATCTACTCCATATATTCTCAACACTTTCCACAATCCTTGTCTATCCACCCTGTCATATTCTTTCTCCAAATCCATGAAAGCCGCATACAACTTCTTTCCCTTCTCTAGAAACTTTTCCACTAAAGATCTAAGAATGAATATCTGATCTACACAACCTCTTCCCTTCCTAAAGCCTCCTTATTCTTCTCCAACTAATTTCTCTGTTCTTTCTCTAACTCTGTCAATAAGTATTCTACCATACACTTTTCCTATTATACTAAGAAGACAAATGCCCCTGTGATTACCACACACTTCTTTTTCCCCTTTTCCTTTGTACAAGGGAATAATTATACCTGACTTCCAATTCTTCGGGACTCTACCTTCCTCCCAGGCCAATCTGCACATCTTCCACATCCATTCTACTACTATCTCTCCCCCATGCTTCAGCATTTCACCACACACTCCATCAATTCCTGGGGCTTTCCCCATTTTAACTTTCTTCATTGCTTCCACAACTTCTATTCTACTGATTTCTTCCTGTCTTCTCACCTCCCTCCTTCTCCCAGCCATTCCCCAGCCACTTATACTCGCATTACTTCCGTCCTCTATGTTCAACAATTCCTTAAAGTGTTCTCTCCATCTGCTCACTTTTTCTCTCTTCTCCACTAGTAATCTACCATTTTTATCTTTCACTCCCTTGCTAACTTGATTTCCACCCTGTCTTACTCTTTTCACCTCTTTCCAAAACATTTTCTTACAGTCCCTCCACTTTACACTCAAATTCCTTCCAAATTCCTCATCCACTCTCTTCTTACTCTCTCTTACTAATCTTTTCACCTCTCTCTTTGTTTCTACATATAACTCTCTCTTCCGCCTCTCAACTTCTTCCACGCCCCTATTTCTCATCCATTCATTGTATGCTTTCTTCTTTTGTGCCACAGCCTGTTTCACCTCTTCAGTCCACCACGCTGTTCCTTGCACCCCCCTCCGTCTTCTCTTCCTTCCACACACCACATCACATGCTGCACATATTTCTTCTTTATATATACACACACACACACACACACACACACACACACACACATATATATATATATATATATATATATATATATATATATATATAGATAGATAGATATTCATATATATAATATATATAAATTATTCATATATATATATATATATATATATATATATATATATATATATATATATATATATATAGATAGATATAGATATATATATAGATAGATAGATAGATAGATATTCATATATATAATATATATAAATCTATATTCATATATATATATATATATATATATATATATATATATGTGTGTGTGTGTTTGTGTGTGTAGTAGTGTGTGTGTGTGTGGTGTATGAGGGCACCCATCATCCACTCAATGTACAGTGATGCCATATGAGCTCTACACTGAATGACAAGCCAAATGGTTTCCTGCTCCAGGAAACCATTCACTACACTGGATGGTAATCACATAACCGCGGTTTCTGGCAGGGTTAAGTGTCCCCCAGATTCTCCTGTTCAAAATCATTTAATCATGAGAGCCTCGGAAGGCTCAATACCTGCCCAGGGCCCCAGGGCCATGTTAAATGTGAGAGGTGTGAATGAGGAAAGCACGAGGATGGAAGTGGTGATTGTGGTCAAGAGTGCAAGATATGCCGTGATGGCATTGTGTGAAATGAAGATGAAAGGGTGCAAAGTGGAGAAGTGGGAAGGTGTGAAATGTGTATGATCGGGAATGAATAGGCAAGGAAGATGCAAAGAAGGAGTTGCTTTGTTAATGAATGAGGTGTGGTAGAGTGGAATGAGAGACTACAGATGTGTCATCTCGAGGTGTATGGATGTCAAGTTCATGTTTGAGAAGGTGAAAGTGGCAGTCATTGCAGCATATGCACTGTGTAAGGACAGGAGTGAAAGAGAGACAGACAGGTTTTAGAATGAGCCGAATGAAGTAGAGGAAGAAATGCCCAGGGGCTACAAGGTGATCGTAATGGGTGATATGAATGGAAAAGTAGGCACTGGTCCTGAGGATGACATAATGGGTTGTTATGGAGTACCAGGAGAAAATGATAATGGGAAGCGACTAAAGGATACGTCAGGAAAGGAGGTTCTTCATTTGTAACTCGTATTTCAAACACAAAGACGCACATAAATATACATGGTATAGAGGGAATGAGGATTGTGTTGAAAGAAGCCTGATTGATTACGTGCTCGTAGAGAGGTCGATGATGGGAATGGTTGCTGATACGACAGCCATGAGAGGACGATGTGGAGGTCTGTCAGATCATATGATTGTGGTATGCAAGATCAAGCTGAGAGGTGTGAGATGGATCAGGAGAGAGAAGAGCAGTCAGGGAGAAAGATTGAAAGTTGAGAAGCTGAAGATCAAAAAAATGGCAGATGATTACAGGGCCAAAGTAGAGGAGGAGTTAGAATCAGTGAACTGGAATGAAATGGATCTGGACAGCCTGTGGAATGCATATAGGGATTGCTTAGTTAGGAATGCTAAAGTGGTGTGTGGTGTGGCAAGAGTAACAACAAAGAAAAAAGGTACGGCATGGTGGGATGAGGAGGTTAAGAGAGCAATGGAACAAAAGAGGAAGAAGTGGCAAATGTAGTTACAGGATAGTGAGTCATTTGAAATATGAACTGAATATACTGAGAGCAAGAAGCATGTAAAGAGACAAGTGAAGAGGAAAAAGGAGGAGGTAAATGATGATCTAGGAAGAAAAATGAATGCAAACTACTCTGAAAATAGAAACTTATTCTGGAAAGAGGTGCGGATATGTAGAAGTGAAAGCAGCAAGAAATGTGATGGTGTGAAGGATGCAGGTAGTAGATTATTAACCCATGGGGATGAGTAAGGACCAAATTGAAAGAATATTTTGAATGCTTGATGAACGGAAATAGAGAGAGCAGAGCGGCTGTAAACATGACTGGTTTGAGGTGTGTGCAGAGAAGGAATGCAGTGCCAGGAGACATGACACTTGCACAGGTGAAGAGTGCTGTGAAGCGGCTGAAAAATGGGAAAGCAGCTGGGGTTGATGAGGTGAATGCAGAGATGCTTAAGTGTAGTGGAGAGTGTGGAATGGAGTGCTTGTTGGAGATATGTAGGAAGGCATGGATGAATGAAACTATACCTGAACAGTGGAAAAAGGCTGTGATTTTACCCCTGTACAAAAATAAAGGTGAGCGAAGTGAGTGAAAAGTTATCGTGGCATACTGTAAGTTGGGTGTGGTAGGGAAGGTATATGGAAGAATTACACTGGTCAACACAGTTTTTCTGGCGTGACTGTTTGCAACTGATTTTAGGTAATTTTGGGGTGCTGAATCCGAACTGGGTATCAGTTTTGTTAATCACATCAGGTTTTGTAGATATGGTATGCCATACGTTTGTTGAAAATTCGCAATTTTGCGCTAAAGTTTAAAGAACTGGCAGAGTAAAATGATTTAATTTATTGGAAATATGATAAACTATAGTGCTCTTTTTGTTTTCATTTCACATTGCCATTTTATCAATTAATAAGTTTAAAAAAGCAAAATTGGTAAATTATTGGTCAATAGATCTGATAAGTTACACAAAGTTAAAACAAGTTTAATTTATTTTTCTTATAAGTAAAAACAGTCAATAACACCACTGGATTATTTCAATTACAAAATGTTTTTCTCAAAGACATTCTTTTGTGTGCAGCATTTGGATCATCTCTCATAAGGCTCCAGCAGTAATCAGCCATCATATTACAGTCCCATCAGCCTTGATAGCGTTCTTCCCATTAGACATTACACCTCCTACTTCCATCCTGTCTTAGCAATGGCTGCTGCATTAATATCAGCAATTTGGTGGTATCTTGGATTGCCACCACCGACAAGGTAGGGCTGGTGGCACCGGGTCCTCCTGCTCACAGTCAAGCGGCTGTGCCGACATTTGTTCCAAACACTTTTTATGCTAGTCAGTGGAGAATCGAAGGTTCGGACATATATTTCACTAATATCCTTGGTCTTAGTACCACTCTAAATTACGTTTACCTTTTCCTTCAGTTAATATCCCCTCCAGCCACAGAACTCTCCCTCAATTGACATATACCCAATTTTTTTCCTGGTTACCAATTCCTCACAAACATCGGTAATAATGGTAGCACCTGTTGTTATATCAAATCTGAATTTGCAGCTGACACTGCCTTGAGCTTCTCAGTAGCAAATTTCGATTATTCACTATAAAAATAAATTATCTACATATTACCAGCTTTTATCTGTGTAGTTTTTCACTTCTCCAATGCTTCCTCAGAACCCAGGATATTTTGACTTCATATCCATACAGCTGACTAACCTTAACCTCACCCTTACTACTGAAACTACCGTTTTGAGTGATTTTTACGTCTTTAATGTAGAATGGTTATTGCATTCTGCAAGGACTACTAATACTAGTCTAGAATGCAAGTTGTTTACAGAATCGTTAAATCTCAATTGGTAAAACAGCAAACCAGAATACCAGATAATCCTAACGATAACGCCTATCTCTTGGACCTGCTCCTGACAAATAAGCCAGATCCATTCGGGATTGAACTAAATCGCCCAAATATGTGATGACTGCTTTCTTTAAGTTTCGGACTAACTCCCTGGGTCTGGCAACGTTCACTTGAATGAGAGTTAGGAGACGGAAACAATCTTTGCCTTCCCTGCAAACAATATTTATGGTGTAAAAAAAACTAATCTTGCGAAAATATTAGTTAAGTTTAGTTTTTATTTCTTTTAGGCCAATAACAATAATTAAATAAAAAGCGACATCTGGCACGTTTCCACTGTCTATTCATGCCAGCAGTGTAACTAATGTAGCAATTTTCCCGCTAAATTTAAAGGTTTTAAGAGCAATCTAGCTGGTAAATATTAAAATATTTTCTGTGTATATGACGTTCTTTTAAAGTCCTGTTTAACATTTTTTTTTTTAATTTCCCTCAGTCTGGCGGATTTTTACTACTTTTGAGACCAATCTAGTGGATTTCTTTGCTTTCCCTTTGGCAACACCTCCCGGAAGGCCTTACTTTAGTCAATGTCACGTCATGGGAATGGGCGGATATCTCGATATTTGTCACGATCCCCATTCCCCCCCACTCCCTCCCTTTTTATACAATCATTTTCGTCTGATGTTCTCTTCATTGTCACACTCTTGCTTTTGACCATCATCCTCTTCCTGTTTAGTTCTGTCATGAAACTGCTGTACGTATTTCATTACATGTTGGATTTTCGTCGTATGAATAAATTGACCAACTTCCCCCCAGTAACTGTATTGGTTTCACTAACAATATTGTAATGCTAGGTGAAAAAGGCCCGACTCCTCGGTCCTAGATCACCTAACGTGTAGCGGGGTCCTCTTTCGAGACCGGGGCTTAGTGCAATAAAGAGAGGTAGGACACAAAAACTCCAGGCAATAACCTCTACACGTATATTACCACAGTCAGACACAGGACAAAAACAGCAGATATTACAACACGGTATGTGGCAGAGAAATAAAACCTTAACTAGGATACTAGTATCTCACAGGATACTGGCTTAACAGATACTGATGCCAACACAGCAATTCTAGTGCACAGGTGTACAGGGAATACAGGTGTGTGTGGGAGCGCGGGGAGTGAGTCTCACACGGGGGGGGGGGGGCGAGGGAAGTGACTCGCGGCGGGTCAGAACAGAGTTATAGTAATATTGGGAGGGAGTAAGTATTATTAACTCAAACTTAGTATTTTCTGATAGCCAAGGGGTTTTGACAATTGATTTTATTCCTCGTCCAGGTTCTTACGTGCACACTAACTGCTGGGAGGAGATTCTTAAAGAGAGGGTGGAGGACACTGGGAATTCACTGTGTTTACGGTAATACAAGCTGGAGAATATTATTAACACTTCTCTCTACTGTTTCCTGTAACAAAGGACATTGGTGTATTTTACTATAGGGGATTTCTCGGGGTAGTAGTCTTATTGGTTTTCTGCAACGGCGTCACTCATGAGTCTGATTCACAAGAACTTCGTTTCTGCACTCGTCCTTAATCATCCGCCCGTTATTTCACTCGCCCCGATATTCAGCATACATTAAGTCATTGTATCACTGTTACACTAATTCTGGGGCAAAGTCACACTTAACATAAATCACTTAACTAATTCTGGGGCAACACCACACTTAACTTAATTCACTCACATAGTAGGAGCGGCGGGAGGACACGCCGGCGACAACTCTGCCAGAATAGGGGCACCACCAAGGGAGGGCGTGCCGAGAGGGCACGGGACGACTCGCAGGGACGTCCTTTCTCGTCCAGGGCTGCAGGTGGCGAAGGGGCCTGCAGTCTCCAGGCTAGGTTCAGGAGTGTGGCCCTCAGGACTGGGGCCAAACAGGTCCAGGAATCTCTGGCTCAGGTCTCGGCAGGAGGTGGAAGTCTTATGCCGTCTTGGGGGCGTGGAGAGATCACGCCCGGGCGTCCTGAGGAGGGTCTGGAGTGACTGAGGGCTGCGGTCCCCAGAGTCGAGGGGCGCCGTCAGGGAGGGGCTGCGGCACCGACCTGAACTAGGGTCCATCAGGTGGGTCTTCTAAAGGGCCAGGTGTAGGGAACGGAGGCCAGGGGAAGCCGTAAGGCCTCGCTGGGGTTCTCCGATGCTGGAGGTCCGGGCTCTCGTCTCACGCTGGGGCGATGATGCTGCCGACACCTCTCTGGCTGTGGGGCCCGGCAATCGGCCGTGGCTGCCCAAGGACGCAACTATGAGGCGCCAAGGCCTGGCTACTGGCCTTGGCCTGAATGGGGGAATCAGCGCACCTCTGGACACTTTCGGAGCAGCAACCTGCCGTCTGACGAACGTGGGAGCAGCCACAGGCCGTCTCCCGCCAGAGGGAAGGGATGTGGCTACAGGCCGACTCAGGGGGTAGCACCTTTGGAGTGGCAACCAGCCATCTGACAAAGGCGGAAGCGGCCACAGGCCGTCTCCTTCTGCCGGAGGGAAGAGCAGCTATAGGCCAACTGGAGGCAGCACTTTCGGAGTGGCAATCGGCTGTCTGACGAAGGTGGGAGCAGCCACAGGCCGTCTCCTTCTGCCAGACGGAGGAGCGGCTTCAGTCCGACTCGGGGGCAGCACCTTCGGAGCGGCAATCGGCCGTCTGACGAAGGCGGGAACAGCCACAGGCCGTCTCCTTCTGCCGGAGGGAGGAACAGCTACAGGCTGACTCCTGCAGAAGGGGGTGTAGGGCAGCCACAGGCCGTCCCTGGAAGGACACCTTCTGACGAAGGCAGGAGCGGCAATCGGCCATCTCCTGATTACCCTCAGGTCAGTGAGACATTGATTCCCTTATGAGGGGCGGGCAGCAATCGGCCGTCTCCTGAGGGGCGCTGTTTGAAGCTGGATAGGCAGCTCCACCCTGATCTGATCTGGCGGTTCCACTCCCCGAAGGTAGTGTCATCTTCCTGCTAGGGTGACTGTGCGATGGCTGGGTGCTATAGGGGCGCACGGCCTGGGCTGACTTATGCCGTTGTTGCACGGCATCCCGTGGTTCGGCTGCGGCTACTCCGTGGGGTCCAGGTGGGGGTGTCGGTGAGTTTCCAGGGGCACTATGCTGTACTGTACATCATGCATTTCAAATACCAGACTGAATACTGGCAGATTAATTTGCTTCTTGATAGCAACACAAGTGGGTAGAGGTTGTTCTTGAGCACATAAAATAATTTATCGGTCCTGGTCTTGTGCTAGGAGAGGCTGAGACTCCATTTGACACATTTTCTATGTTCTGCCTCTGTCTGAATCACTTATCTATCCGTTAATTATCCTCCTCGATGTAAGTTGCATGCATATCTGTCTTGATGGAATATTTGCTAAATAAAGAGCAATAATCTGCTTGCACTGACTGGCTATAGTATCGTTGACGATCCATCTTGTTACAGAACTCACGGGTTTTCCCGCGTAAACAACATCCAGTATGGAGAATTAAATGTGGATAATATCTTTTTAGATGTTTATTTTTCTGAGTTGCTGGCATTCTTGATTTCGACATTACCATTATTTGTGTGATATTTTTTTATAGGACATTATTCCTTCAATATTGTTGATTCAGGATGTAAAGTAAGTATTACGAGAGTTTCTCCGCGTTTTAATCTTGAAACTGCTAAGCCTCAACTTTAGTATATTGTGGTTTCCTCTTCCATAATGCGAGATATACACAGTAAAAATACTTATATATTGCGTTTTGGTGTTGTCTGCCAAAACAGCACTCTTTCTGGTGTGCAATGAAGGAAATATAACTAGGCCGCGGCAGTTGCCAGATACCACTTTCTGAGCGAAAGGTACTGGGAATCGGATCATCACTTATTTGGGTGGTTGTACTGTACTTTCACCACTTGGATCCTCCGACCACAATCTCATTAAAGCCTCATTAATCAGTTCCCCCAAACCTCCCCGTCCTTAACCTGTCAGTGACAACATAGCACTTTGATGGGGCAGACTGAACTGGAGTTATAAATTTCCTTGTTGATTTTCCATGGCAGTCTTTCTTCTCCAGTGACATCAATTCTACCCAGCCCCACATTAATGATTTATTACAGGCTGGTATGGAATTGTTCATACCCAGTCAACAGTTCACTAAAAGATCGGACTTCCAGAAATGGTTTGTCAACATTTGTGCCATAGCAACGGACTTAAGGTCCATAGCATATAACACTTATTAAAAAAAAAAAAAAAATCTGAATCGCTCAGTCAGTTTAAAAGTAATGACAACAACCCTCAGTTCTATCAATAATAACTTTAACAGGTCATCACCCATTCCCCCACCAGTCAGTTTAAAAGTAATGACAACAGAATATTCTCGTCAACTTCCAGTTCTTTCAGTAACTGTAACAAGTCATCACCCATTTCCCCACTAAAATCTTCAGATGGTAACACTATGAAACTATGACCTGCATGGTATTGCGAACATCCTTGCCAGTACATTTCCTAGAAATTCTAAGTTTATGGAAGTCAGCAAGAAAGTCCCTGTACTATAAATTGACTCTCCCGAAAGTGCTCCACTTAAAATACTGACAAGAGAGGTAAAATCCATTCTAGGCAATTTACCAACACACAAGCTCCAGGTCCAGATGGAATTCCTCCAATTGTTATTAAAAATTGATCCCATGAACTTCGTCTTGTTCTAGCTAAATTATTCAGACCATGCAAACGTACTTCTTATTTTCCTAATTTTTGGAAAGAAGGCAATATCCACCCAGTTCCGAAGAAAGGAAGTTCCTCTGACCCCTCTGATTATAGACCAATAACTGTCACAGCTTCTCTTCGTAAAGTACTTGAGACTGTAATTAATAAGCCCATAGTTAAACATCTTGAATCAACTCCTTAATTTGTGATAGTATGGTTTTCGCCACGAAATATCCACTGTTGACATATTCAATGTCCTGATTCCTACCACCCATCAGTCAATTAATCAATATGGAGAAACTCATGCAGTAGCCCATGATATTTCTAAGACCTTTGACACAGTGTGGCTGTTCCCTGCTATCTAAACTCCCTTGCTCTGGCCTATTATCATTTGTTTCTCTGATTTCCTTATATATAAGTGACAGAAAGATTAAAGTAAAAGTAGATGATGTATATTACACATTCCACTTGATTAATGCCGGCATACCACAAGATCAGTTCTGGCTCCAACTCTATTCCAAATTCATATTAACTGTCTCTTATCAGTCACTTCACAATTAATTCACACTTAAACACCCATTCACAAAGTTTAAGATCTCTCACTCACAGCTCAGTACATTAATCTCCATAAAGTCAGACTTATCTAAGATCAGTGCATCGGAATAAAATAATATTGTCTCATTTAATGGTAGGAAAACTAAATATATACAATGTATTAATAGGCAACTATGCCTGATTCCTATATTACCTTCAATGCTGTGAATATTGCAATTTCTTAAAGTATTGAAATTCTCAGTATTTCACTCAACAGTGCCCTCAGCTAGCCTTCCATTGTCAATCACTTGCTAAAACCGCTTCAAAGAAATTTGGATTATTGTACAGCATCCGTAACTTCTTCACTGATGAGCAGTTAGCTATAATTTACAAGTCATGTGCATTCTCAGCTGGAATATTGCTCACCATTGTGGCAAGGATGTGGAGTTGTTGCACTTAAACAACTAAGCAAAATTCGAGTTAGAATTATTAATAACCCTGCTATTAGAAATTAACTACCTCCCCCTCAAGTAAGAAGGAGTGTTCTTCCCTTGCTTTATTTTACAGATTCTATTTTGGCAAATGTTCGGACGAAGTTGCATCCACTGTGCCACCTGTCCATGCCTTAACCCGTGCTACACGGGCATCTGGTAGCACTCATGATTGGACTGTTACACTGTCGTATTGCAGAACTTCTGCCTATCAAAGTTCTTTTATTCCCCAAACTGTATCTATTTCCAACTCTCTTCCCCAGTGTGGTTTCACCCCAAACTTCAACCTACGGCGGTTTGAATCCAACTGTTACAGATTTTTTTTAATGAAATGGAGGACACCTGTGATCTGGTGTATAGATTACTTATTCATTTGTTTTTGGTTCCTTTGTTCTGTTATTTTAAAAAAATAAAAAATAAAACAAGAGATAATAGTATGATAACTTAAGTTGTGGCAGAAAAACAATAATGGGGTCTTTTCTGAAGTGTACACACTGCAGGCTGTCACAAAATCCTGACTACATCGACACTTTACAAAAAAGGCAGACTTATCAACAGAATTATGTCATTCTGATGATTTATAACTTGTTACTGTAGAGTAACAATACTGCATACAGTACAGCTTCACACAACAGGCCTATGAAAGGCTCGGATGTTGTTATAATAATACACTATTTAGATGACAACAATAAGAGTTCATGAGAAAAACGATGTTTTATTCTGGGTACTTAATTGCATCTCTAAGATTGGGAAATGTGACAGAAGGGCGTAGACAACAAGGCGACATGCATATTTTGAAGGGGTTGTATGTTGCATCCTTCACATCATTCCATAACGTTGGTACCGGACTGTTGGCAGAAAGTGCGACATGCACAAAAAGCTTCCTAAAAACAGTGCTGAAATGAAATTCAACTTCTCTGCATCACCTTTGATTGTTTCATTCTTTGCTCCCAGTCATATAAATGCAGCCTCGACACGATTTGATTTACCTCGAGAGAGAGAGAGAGAGAGAGAGAGAGAGAGAGAGAGAGAGAGAGAGAGAGACCGACCGACTTCGGAAAACAAGAAGTAAAGAGACCTGCTTCTAACCCTTTAATGCTATCCGTCATCAGCTGAATGAAATCACAAGGTTGGAAGAAAAAGAAGCAACTGTACTGACTCGGTTAATATTCACTTTCCTTTTCACTACGAAAAAACATAACAGACAGTTATACCCTCTTGACGGACGAGAAGTCCAATAACCAATATTTTGCAACGATTCTTCTTTGATTATTGATATATTTTCTTACATTAAGGTTTAAAATGTGTTGTCGCTATGACCAGGCATAGCTGTTAAGTAGAAAAAACAAGATGTTCGATTTTATCTACATACTAGATAGGGTACCCGGCGTTGCCTCAATAAAACTCTATGATCCTGGATTACCTGGGACCCTGGATGGCCACTCCTTGTGGGAGAAGACTCAAGGGTTTCAATTTTATCCTTGGCCAAATTCCCCAGGTCATATTCTCCTTGTACTTATTCCTACCATGGACCTATTTTGCCACTACTCAACCACCCATCAACCCTCTCCACCCATCCCACCAATCCATCTACCTATCCGACCCGCTGTAGCTAATAATATGGTTGTAGAAGTTAAAACATAATATGGTAATTGGGCATTATTTTTCCACTATGCTGACTTGATTAATTCTAATTACTTATAACCTTGGCCATCATAGAAGTCATTTTAACTTACTTAATGTACACGTTTAAAACATTTAAATTCGTCGTAAAAAGTTACACCTGTCAGAGCTGTTAAAAGAGACCAATATGCATCCTCCTTGATATCCACAGTTGACAGGCAGACAAACTCTCTCTCTCTCTCTCTCTCTCTGCAGAGCCATCAAACTCCACAGAAATGCCCCGCCACATTTACTGTGTAATATACGATTTGGACGTTTGTTAATTAACAATATTTTTGGTAACCACCCGCATTTTTTTAACCACCCGATGTTTAACGCATTCTTTGAGTTAGCACATTTAAGGTACGTTGATTCATAACTGTTGTGCTTTAAGGCACCATGTCGGCTGATTAGAGGGTACAAACAGAGAAACAGATAAAGAGAATGAGAATTTTAGTAGTAGGCCTATATATGTTACAAGGAATTTGTGTAACTAGTGATTTCATGAAATCCCGAGGTAATTCGTAAAGTGAATTTAAATTAGGATGGATTAATAAGGTTGGGTTAATATAGGCTGCAGTTAGGTTAGGCTGGGATAGTGAAGGTTAAGTTTGTTTTACATTAGGCTGAGCTGGTTAAGTTACACTAAGTTAGGTTAAGTTTGATGAATGTTAAGTGTTCATCTAAATTAACCTAACCTAACCTAACCTACCATAACCAACCTAGCCTAACCTAACCTAAACTTAACCTAGATTATCAAAGCCTAACCTAACCACAGCTTAAATTTATCAAACTATCCTAATTTAAATTCATTTCACGAACTCCCATGTAATTTCATGAAATCACTGTTTACACAAATTACCTGTAACATACTGTTGAGAAGCAGGATTCGCCAGTTAGGCAGTGCTAGAATATTCCCGATGTTTCTCGTACTTCTGTAGTTCAGTTTCGAGTCAGAGTTGCCAGTTAGCCTGCAGTTTTTGAGCGGGATATTTAATAAGTTGTACATTAATTTTTTTGCTCTTTTTCTCTATAACGCTTTATTTATATGATTGTTAAATTATGTAATTTAATTGAAGTCTGTATGCTAAATAATTTAGAGTGTTATGTGATATAGGAAAACTCTTGTGTGTTTTGGATGTCTCCAAGTTGGTAACTGTTATAATCGTTGTTCCCTCGGGAATGTACGAGAACTGTGGAGATATGTAGAACACTCAAGAATACAGGAAGCTTATGTAAGGATGGGGAAGAGACTATGGTGAGATCAGTCAGTTTCAGTTCAGTTTGAGTGTAGTTCAGCGTCAGTGCAGTTTGTATATCTTTGGTACTTGTGAAAATAGTGAAGTGAAGTTGGCAAGCATTAAGTATAATTAATTAGAAAATAAAGACAGTGAACTTTAGGGCTGATCCTGTGTACTGTACACCGTAAGGCTGCCTCTGGGAAGAACAACGCACTGGACAATGTCCTTCCTGTACTGATACTATATATATATATATATATATATATATATATATATATATATATATATATATATATATATATATATATATATATATATATAGATGTGTGTGTGTGTGTGTGTGTGTGTATATATATATATATGTATGTTTATTTAGACAGATAGATATATAGATACAGAGATAGATAGACAGACAGATAGGTAGATAGACAAATAGATGGATCGATTGGGTTCTAATGCTGACACGTCATTTCGGTACGGTCAGGCAAAGAGGACACGGGAAATGTTCTTGTATCGGCCGTTAAAAAGAAGAACCAAAATGTTCGAGCGACAACGTTTTGTGCTGTTGCGAGCTGAGGGTCTGTCCATGAGGGCCATTGCAGAGCAGACAGGCAAGAGTGCTACCACGGTGGGAAGGTGGGTTGTGGTCACAGTTTTATGGTTTCAACACTATGGTCTGAATTAACTTTATGATAAAGGCATGGGTGAGAGCAGTAGAAACGAGTTATCTGAGAGAACCATGTGCAGAGAGACAGACTGACAAAAGCGGAAGTGAAGGAGCACTGTGGTACTGGTGTGGATTTGCTAAGGAATATCAAAAGAAATACCTTGAGGTGTTTTGGCCGTGTGACGAGGATAGAGAGTGAGAAGAATGAAGTGAAAGGGGCGGGGGGGGGGGGAGTGGCAGACCAAGAATTATATGATATGATGAGGTGGAACGTATAGGGGAGGGCGGTGATGCTTCGGACAGTGGGATGGTTCGGACAGTGCATTCCTGAGAAACGTACGGGACCTAGGGCTGTGTGATCTTGTGTGAAAGTGGGAGAGTTTATTTGCTTCGGCCACACGGAACCTCCAAGCAAGAAACCCCTTACCTTTTGATGCAGGTCGGATTTTATGTTTTTTCGCATCTCCTATGTAATAATTTGAGTGTATATCGCAAACACTACCTTTAAGAATATGCCAAGCATCGAACTGTGCATTATCAGGGTGAATCTGTGTTCCATGTAGAACATATTGCCATGAAAAACGAATGTTAAACTCTCTCGGGTGAAACTTGAGAGTACCCGTCAATTAATTACATAGGTTCGGGATGATTCCGACAGTTGAGGAGGGGGATGGTTCGGACAGTCCTAACCATCCCTCCACTACTACCAAGTCATGACCTTATCAAATGATAACACTGCTTTTTATCATTTATAGTTGAACACACAGTGACACACCATTCTGAATAGTTTTCAGGGAATATATATTAATAGTTTTGTTTGTTTAACCTATTCCTCAAAGTGTTCAAAGAAGGAAGGGGTATTACAACTTCTGTTTCAGTTTTGCAGGCTACAAAATACATTAAAAGTCTTAAGTTAGTCAGTCTGAAATAAGGCCTAGAAGGTGATAAGTGAAGTCAATATTCCAGAGAGAGAGAGAGAGAGAGAGAGAGAAAAGAATAATTATGCATAATTTTGTAGCAGAAAGTAAGAGGTTAAGTCATTTATAATTAAATCTGGTGAAGGTTATTTCAGTTTCATATATATATATATATATATATATATATATATATATATATATATATATATATATATATATATATATTAAACAGATATCAAGGAGTTCTTTTGGATTCTGAAGTTTAATATTGTACTTTAGGAAAATGAAATATCTTTGAATTAATAAATGTTTGTTTTTATCCAACATAACTCACATAATTTTAAGAATATGCTGAGTAATACATATGGCCGAACCATCCCACCCTACTGTCCGAACCATCACCACTGGTAGGGATGGTTAGGACGATTTAGTCACTTGTGCTTCGTTAACTATAACTTAAAGCTGAAAAGAACTAAGATTTTCATATTATCAACCTAAAGAGCCAAATGATGTGGCAACATATTAACATAAACCAAATTACATTCCTGCTTAAACCTGAATTTTTAGAAATATTTTCTTTTATGTCCGAACCATCACCGCCCTCCCCAGAGAGAGAGAGGTGTGAGTTACAGAGATGGCAGCCAGATAGCAGTGAACAGGAGAACATGGAGGCGATCCGTTTCTGGCCACACCTTATATATCTGAGACGACTGGCGACAGATATATAAATACTGACAGGGATAATCATCTGCCTATCATATCACTTACATGGCTTTGAAGGTGAAACAATTGACAAGTGAGGTTTCTGTAGTCTCCTATACTTGGCATTTTTGGAAAACATGTCTTACACGCATGGAATTATTGTGACGGGATCTGGAGATAATCAGATATCATGAAGTGTGGCAAGATGAAATAAACACGTAAATGGAGATTTAGTTAATTATTAGTGACATTCTACTGTATAAAGTTAATTTTTTTTTCTCTAGCCGTTTTTGCACAATGTCCATCTGTTGTCAGTTTGTTTTCATCTGACAGAATGGATCACTGCATCATTGCCACAAATTAAATGTTAGTTTGTGGTTAAATTAAATGGGGTATTAGTCTCCTTGGTTACTGATCAAATCCACTCTCCAGAGTGACTACACTTGTCAGTCAAATGAAGTGGAAGGATTATGGATAACACTTGTCAACAGCCAAAATGATTCTGACTTATTCTCACCTGTTTCTAACTAATTTGTTACCCATAATTTCTAAACTGACCCTAAAATTTGGCTATCACGAAATCTTGACGTACTACATCATAAGTGAAGGAAAATTCCATGAAACATGAAAATTCGCCAAATAAGTGTCAGTAAGTCTATATATTGTTGCAAAAATTATATACTTAGTCTTTCATTTATATCATATACTAAGCACAAACCGATATTTATACGAAACATTATATGACCTTTGAACATTAGATATGCCTCTGCATTTTGCATTTTTAGGAGCAAGTACTCTCACGATGTAAAGTCCAACAATAGTCGCTCATCATGTTTCGATTGAATCGGCCTTGATATCGGCTCTTCATTATGACAATTTCGTGGTGAAACCTTTCGCCACACTCATCACTGACATTGTCTAGAATGAATAGAAAGAAGTCCAAATGAGAACGGAAGAAATTTATCTTGAGCGACATTCGAGCACTGAGTGCATAGCAACTCTTCAACAATTGTCCACTAGCTCCTCATAATTCGATGTTCGAAATTTTCCTAGGTAATTCTTGGTAAGAACCATGAAGCTCTTCCAAGTAGCCCTTCCCAGCTCAGATAACCTCTTTTCAAAATCCTCATCGTTGAGTATAAGATGAATTTAAGGGACTATTGAAAAAAAATGCCTATAATTTGGCCTCAGATACAATGCCTTGGAACTTCGTCAGCAAGCAGTGGAAGACAGCATCATCTTGATCCATGGCTTTCACAAAGTTCTTCATCAAAGTTTCAAATGAAGTGGAGGCAAAAATACTTTCTAAGGGTCAACAAGAGGTTTGTTAAGACAGTTGAACCTTCCAGTCATATCTTTCTGTCACACTGGGCATTACTTTTTGTGTGTAATGCTTAGCGTTTGCTCTGCTGTCCCATGAAAAGAGAAAACACATGTGCTTTGTGTGACTTTGCTAGAGTCCTAGAAGCAAGCAGATCACTTTCAGATCCCCACAGATGCTCCACTGATGTTTTGTAGCCAGTAGCGGTCAACAGAGTACTGGTAGTTTCATAACTTTCATTCATTCCATGGGCATGCACAGTTGGAACAGAAGGAAGCTCATTTCCTTTATGGAGAAGAACTGCCTTCAGTGCATTCTTCCCACAAGCTATGAACAACCACCATTTTCCTTTTTGATAAGGACGAAACTTACTATTAACGATTCAACATAATAAGAGTAACAAATCTTGTCATCCATCTTGAAGTACATTTAGAGCTTTTCAAGTCTATGATGGAAGGTGGTGGTACAAACACCACCTTGTGGCATGTTCCATTGCTTGAGTTGAGATCGAAGGAAATCATTTTTCTCCTTGGGGGAGTTAAGGTCTTATATAAGGTCATGCAGCTCCACCTGGCTGATGAGGTGTGGCTCCTTGCTCTCCAAATCTTCTTGAAAGTCGGCATCAATGCAACACTCCTCCTCATTAGATTCCAATTTACTTGTGGTACTTAATGGAGGATCTGGAACTGGAAGCTCGGGGCCATGGGGTGCATGCCTTAGAGAAGGTACTTAAGGATACCTGACCTTGGACCGAGTTTTCACTGAATTCCCTTTGTATTACTGAGGCAAAAGTAGCAGTCAGGAGAGTGACCATTTGGTTCGCACCAAACCATTGGTACAGCGAAAGGCATACCTGATGGTTTACACCGAGCATTAAACATGGAGTGCCAGCTTCTTGTCTTGATTACCATCAGGACATTTGAAGTAATGTTTGTAAGCACTTTAAACATTCTTTGTAACTGGTCTCTTCAGGCTTTCAGGTGTAAAGAACCTGCAGATATAGCAGGAAGAGTCTGATGCATTCATACAGTTCCGGTGCTTCATTGCTTGCCAACACAGATCATGGCACTGTAATAGTAAAGAAAAGCTGAAATTTAATAATAGCAAATATAAGATTACCATTGCATACATTGGTGTGAAAAAAAAAAAAAAAAAAATCTGCTTCCTGGGTGGAAAATTTTATCCGACTTTTGGCTGTGGCTGATTCACTTTGAGTTGCTAAATATCTTGTGGTTCAGGTACTTAACTGAAACTTATATAACCGCCACAATTACTAGGTGAATGGAACTTTGCAAGGGATATCTTTCTCTGTGACTGGAGTCGAGTCCGATTGTCCAACACATGAGCAGATTTTCCTATGGTGTAATGGTTCTCAAAAACTGGACGTGCTAGCGAATTTTGTATATTGTATTTGAATTTTACAGGTTCATGTTGCTTAGAATCGCCAAAAAATATACTAGAACCATAACACTTTTTAAATTTTGTTGACCAGTGTAATTGTCTGGTAAAAAAAAAAAAAACCCACAAGCGACATTCTCTCACGTAATGATATTAGATTTCTACAGGTGGGTGAGGCGGTGGCAGAAAACTGGTGATTTGCGCTCCAAGCGTAGGCAGACCAAGCACTACTCTATGCTGCTTAACTTCATCTCTGCCCATTATTCCCACCAGATACACAACTGCATCAATATTAATCAGTATAATCATGTTCTGACATCTTATATGCCGTACATACTGTATCGGCAATATTTGCACAACTTTATGTGTGAATGTTTATATTCCTGACACTGGAGAAAAGTGACTGGAGTATACAGGATGTCCCACGAGATAAAGGCATAACTTTCTGATGTGACATGAAGGAATTCTAAATATAAATGTTACATCAACACGGGTCCAAATCATCATAATTATGGAGCTACAATTACTGATTTCTTATGGGAGAAAATAGACTTCCTCATGTTTTGCTCATAAAGTCATTAGTAATTGTAGCTCCGCAACGGATGAGATTTGGACCTATGTTGGTATAAAAAAAATATTCAGAAACTTTGGTCTATCATTTCCGTAAGTTGTAAACTTTCATCCCGGGATACTATGTATATAGGTAATTATATGTGCAAGTACAGTATGTTTCTTTGTAAAGCATGATTTTCATTATTTTACAAAGTATCTGTAATGGAGCATACAGTAGCCCTTCACAAGATCAGCATATTACTATAGTGCTATAATACTGTCGTATATAATTAAACATTTAAAATGTCTAATCCCTTCAGTACGGTAAGGACTTTTTCCTGTGAATTCTTGTTACCTCGTGGCAGTTTTATCTAAGCAGTAAATGACGTCTCGTACTCATCGAGTTAAAAGATTTTCTATACTTTCAAGTTGGAAAAGTCTCTCCTCGGTTGAATTATTTGTTTGAAAGTAGAATAAAATGATGAAAATACGTTATCGGATTGAAGGGATTAAGAAGATTAATAGCTCAAGAATTCTTTTCTATTCATATCACGCTAAAAACAAGAGATAAATCGAGAAGTCCTGCTGTTAACACTTGCACTCCTGGGTTTTGGTTCTTTAAAGTAATTATGATGGATTCCCTTTCGTATCTCAGATTGGTTTTTGCGCGACGGTTAGCGACATTAGCATCTATCCCTATCTTGCCTTCTTTCGACAAACAAATCCAGGTTACGAGACGAAAAGGGACAACTGTTATCTCTTCTGGATGGAAAGAAAAAGAAAGAAAAGAAGAGGAACTTTCAATGTCTTAAGGTGATCCTGCAACAACAATTTACAGTAACGGCAGGAACGTAATCGTTAATATATTCTAGTTCCCCACCCCATATATTTTAACCCTTTGAATCCGTTTTTTTTTTTCTAAGTCACTTCTACGCTTAACAAAAAACGCTAAAAATATTACAAGAAGAATATAAGAAAGATGCCACTGGAGCGAAGGAGTTAAGTTGTATGAGACGGAAAAATTGCTGTAAGGCATTCATTATACATTTAGTCAATGTCCCTAGAATTACTATATAGTTGTTCAGTATACTTATAAATTTATACAAGTAAAGTTTAGTATCCCATTATATAAGAAATTTATTTTCCTCTACGTTAGCATGTAAGTGTAAACTCGGGTGAGGGTTGAGCAAAAAACTGTAATCAAGATTTGATGGTCCACCACAATTGCTCCCCTCCCCCACCCTGCTTCTCTCTCTCTCTCTCTCTCTCATCGTGTTTTCAAATGCAGATGGGTGTGAAGCATTTGTCACATCCATCACACAGCTTGCCGTCCACTTGCCAACACTAAGGCTGGTGCCATACAAGAATATCGATCATCAGAACTATGATAATTAGTTGTTAATCTCAGAAACAACCCCCCTTAAAAAGAAAAACTTGAGCAAAAATTATTTGGCAAAGATCGGGGACGATCAAATGAAAAAGAATGTTTATATACATGTTTCGATTTATCAATCTATCAGATTATCTATGTGTCTCTCTATCTATATACATATATATGAGTGTGTGTGTGTGTGTGTGTGTGTGTGTGTGTGTGTGTGTGTGTGTGTGTGTGTGTGTGTGTGTGTGTGCAACACCGATTTGGTTGGAGAGCCGTACCGGATGGACCGTTCGGTGGAACTAACGGGGCTCACATATGCTACATATCACATAAAAATTTCAGGATTGACCAACGGAGGCCACGTATAAGAATTCAGCAATAGTCATTGACCCACTATACTTCAGTGTAATCACAGTCATGTTCTAAATTAAGTTCTCTTTGGAGCAACTGAGCCAGGATCATTATCGTGCTGCCCTACAAATCCACTTCATCACTCCAGCCATTTCGAAACCATTCCCACCTCACCCGATCATGCTCAGTACTCTTACCATGTTTCATAGCTTTTCATATGATCATTTGTTCCTTCAAATCACTGTCTGCAAAAAATTTCAATATTTTTTTCCTTTTGCTTCTTTATATCATAAACACTTGACGAATCAGTCTTTCCGTCAAGGAGAGTGTGTTTTCACCCCTGTTTGTTTGTTTGTTTGTTAGCAGGATTGCTTAAAAACAAAAAGAGAAATTAGGACCAAATTTGGTAGGTAGATTGCCCATGTCCCATCGAACAATCGATTTACTTCTGGGACCGATCCGGATCGTATTACAGATTCTGGATCCGGAAAATACTTTTTGCGAAAACCTAACAGTAATTAGAAACCCTATTCCATTATGAAGAGTGGTTTGGAAATTACGTTGCCATTTTTGCAGAAATTCGCTCCACTGTGTGCCTCTCTAGTTACCATATGATTTACACAACTTCCTCACGGGAACACCACGATCCATTTTTTTTTTTTTTCATAAGTTTTAAGTTTTAGCATAATGAAAATGCTTTACTGCATTAAATTCCCTGAGGCATCTGTTCATACACCATTCTGACCAGAAGGGTGTGTGACAATATTCATAATGATACTGGCAGCCAGAGAGGTAAGTCACTGAGTAGCTACATGGTAGTTACCAAGGTCTAAAGAATACAACAGGTCAAACCATGGCCAGACGAGAACGTGTCTGTCTTTGCAAATGATGTCACCTGGTCATCAATGGTGCTCACTCACACAGTTCTCTTAAGGCAGTGGTTTCAACTGGTGGTCCATGGTGACTTTTTGGGTGGACCACAGGACGTTCACTATATTTGGTAATAAACTGGAGATTGGTGCATATATTTTTTAATTTATTGAAAATTCAGTACGAAAAATTTTATGAAAATAAATAATTGGCCATTCATTTTATTGTATTATTCCTATTGATTATTCCAGTATGATTGGTACTTACCCAAATCTGTCAACACATGCATTCAGATGTCTTCTGCCATTTGCATCAACTTCCATGTGTGAGGCAGATTTTTATGTTTGTTGCACATTAAGTCCAAACAGAGGAATCGGCTTGCAATGGAAAGCGATATTCATTGTGCATTATCAAGTACCACTCCTAACATTGAAAAGCTTGTCAGTGAGAAGAGAATCCAAAAGTCTGGTTGCAAAGAAAAATGTTACAGTAGTTGTATACTCCTACATAATTTCAAAATTCAGTTTGTTAGAAATAAATTTCACAGCAAAATGTTAGAGAAGTATTCATGTATTTACTGGTAATTATGTTTGGAAGAAATATATTTCAGACCAAAATGTCAGCTGTACTATTTTATATCATTTCTCGAAATTCTGTTTGTAAGAAATATATTTCTAACCAAAATATTTGTTGTCTATGCTTTATTTATCATTATTCAAAAATGAAATGGTCCAGGATATTTTTTTTTATTGGGCTGGTGGTCCATGGCCTGAAACGAGTTGAGAACCACTGTCTTAAGGTCACTGTACTGTTAACAGCTATTCAATGCCTACTAATTTTGCAGTATTCTGGTGTTATGAAGACTCTACAAAGAAGGGTGTCAACTTCATTAGATTCCAAAGAATGAAGAAGTTCACCAAAAATGGATACATTAGGTGAAAGAAAAGAGATCTTTAACCCAGACATAATGTGAGCATGCAGTCGTCACGTTAAGCAGAGAGCATTTCAAAGGTCGCACCAATTGTACTGCTGGACATACCAATACCTCCCGAGCAAAGAAGACTAGAGATTGATGCACTTCCAACACTGAATTTACAAATTTCTCAAGGCAAGAATGTGTCTCACGACTAAAAAATAAAAAATAAAAACACAAAGGGATATTTCTTTAAAGATAGTTTTCAACAGTTAGCCATGAAAATATCAAATGGAAGGACATATTCACTACATTTTTCTTGCAATAACTATTCTATACGAGCCTGTCTGGCTAAATACCTTTTTACTTATCTATCAATCCCTCAGTCTATCTAAAATATACTACTTTTATATTGCGTGAGATTCGAAGGAACACCTCAAGAACACCATCTCTCTCTCTCTCTCTCTCTCTCATTACATACGGACATGTATACAATGTTATGTAGATATATATGTGGATATATACAATATGAAAAATCGTGTATATAAAGGGGGCTAATAAATATTCACTACATTTCTCCTACAATAACTATTCTGTACAAGCCTTTCTGTCTACCTATCTATCTATCTATCTATCAAATATATAATGATTTATATTGCCTATAAGTTATGAGAGACAGAGAGAGAGAGAGAGAGAGAGAGAGAGAGAACATTCCTAGATATATGGATGTCAAAGGACATTCGTGTAGGCTACTCTCTCTCTCTCTCTCTCTGCAATGATGTGTTTGTATGCTTAGTAACCTCATCATCATCATTAATCGTTTGAGTGTCCACTGCAGGACCGGCCTATCCCTACCGAAGCAGGAACGATACAGCCAATGTATCGCTACTCAGTGGCTTAGGCTGTCTGATAGAGACTGTATGTAGGGCTAGAAGTGCTTGCAAGTGTAATTGTTGTGTTGGAGTGGCTTTGGATGTGTGTATAGTCTGTGAACCAAGTGTAATCGGCCCACATTAAGCCGACTGCTTGCAAGCATACTAGTATGCAACACTGGTTTAACCACAGCACCCCTTATGGCTGCCAAAGTAGTAAGTGGCTCAGTGAACGCTTTCAAAGTTTTTACAACTCTGGCGGGAGGCAAATCCGCGTCCACCAGCGTGCGAGACACACACTGTACCATTGTACCACAGAGACTCCATATATATATATATACGAACACACACACAGAATATATAGTAAATTTAGTATATTAGATAAGAAAAATAGAAGTAGATAAGCTACATACAGTATATACATAGGCTTGTATAAAAAATTTATTGCAAGAAATACACAAATTTTATATTGCATATCCATATGTAGCTACATAATACTACATACATATAAATAAAGAGAGAGAGAGAGAGAGAGAGAGAGAGAGAACCTTCTTCTTTGCTATCCTCATCTTATTCTAGTAGATTAGACACACCTTGTTATCTTTGTCCTCCTTTAGTAGTTTACCCACATTTTTTGTTAGTTCTCTAAATATGAGTTCTTGAGAGCAGATGGTGAAAGTGAATGACAGTAACTGGGTTGAATTTATATCCAGGCAGGTAAGAAAGTTAAAAGTACCCAGGGAAGAGTTTCAGAAACAATTAAGAGTGATGGAAAATTTGCTTCAGTGTTACCAAGGGAACCAGTTAAAGCCAGGAAAGGGAGCCATGAAAGTTCTTACTAAAGATATTGGTAAATTTGTTGCTTTGCCTTAAGATATTGTTCAAGACTTTGTTCATTGCCGTATATTTATTAGAATGTGCATTCTAAACAATTTTAAAAACCCAAGGCAATATAACAAATAAGTGAAAAGACTAGTAAAGTACAGGGTAATAGTATGTATATTTTTAAAAACCTGTAGCATGTTAAGAAAACGGAGCTGTCAGTGAAGGCTTCGCAGAGTGTACACCACAGAAAATGGAGCAGACAAGAGAAGTAACGGTAGGGGAGAGAGGGGGAGAGAGACAGGTAGGCCGTGTGACGTCACGCCACCTGCGTGCAGTTAGATCTGGTTTTCTTTAGACCTTGGTGGTTACTGTGGTAGTGGCATGCATCGCGGCGTTAAATAAACACAAAACTAATAACGCTTTATGCACTCCACACCCATGTGTAAAGTGCCTCTGTAGATACCAGTTCTGGAATTAATCTTTTGTTTTGACTTTGGTTGTATTTCAGAATAAAATGTATTATGTTGTATTTAAGGATAAACAACTAAGCGAACGAAAAATGGCGTGAAATGTGTTGACTTCATAAGAACAGAAACGGACGGTTAAGAGTGGTTAATTGTGAGAATCGGCATTCACGGAAAAAATACATTGATAACAATACTAGCTCACAAAGTTACTTAGGAGATATGTGAGAGGTTTGTCTGGTTCACAATCAGAAGCAGATTCAGTGTAAATGTTGTTGATCAAGTTCCTCCTGTCTTTTAAAGGGTTATTACTCAGGTAATAGGCAATAAAAAAAAAAGTGAATATAAATTGTGGACCCTGAACCAAACAACAATGATTCCCATCATTGGATTGTTCCGTTATTGAGGGATTTTGTGATTGCGGTAGTTTATAGGACCAATTAACCATGATCAAGGAGATCTGACTATATTAGAAAAGACTTGTCTTTACTATTGACACTGCCACAGACACTTGCCTCTTGTTTATAAGCCAAAGCCAGGGTTAAATATAATTAACACATGCTAAGAATAATGCAAAATACAGGGATCAACATCAATACATGCAGTGAAAGCAATCCAAGTAAGCATGCATTATGTCCAACGTCATTTCTGGCGTCCAGTCTGGCACGTGCCGGATTTTCAAATGCCCTCTGTAAATTTAGTCTTAATTAAAATAGGTGCCAGACAATCCAATGCCAGAAAACTTGTGGTGGTGTTATATATATATATATATATATATATATATATATATATATATATATATATATATATATATATATATACACATATATATATATATATATATATATATATATATATATATATATATATATATATATATATATATATATATATATATATATATATATATCACCAGCCGTTAAGTGTCCACTGCAGGACTGGCCTATCCCTACCGAAGCAGGGACGAAACAGTCAATATATCTCTACCCTGTGGCTTCGACTGTCAGTTAAAGACTATATGTAGGGTGAGAAGTGCTTGTGAGTGTGAGTTGTAATATTGGAGTGGCTTTGGATGTGTGTGTAGTCTATGAACCAAGTGCCTTAAGCCGACTGGGTGCAAGCATACTAGCCCTTTCATGCACAAACTCGAATTGAGTGATTAAATACCATCCTGTACAATGAACCATGATGCACATCGTGTCAAACAAAGGAGGACACAAGTTTGCCGCCGATGTGTGTCAGATATATATATATTATTTTAACCCGATTCGTGTCATGGTGCACTTTACAGGTAATTAAACAATCTAACGACTCAAATCACCTGTGCCTGACAGGGCTAGTGTGTGACACTGGTTCAACCACAACACTCGTTATGGCCACGAAAGCAGTAAGTGGCTCGATAAATGCTTCTCAAAGTTTTGACAACTCTGGCAGGAGGCGAACCCACGTCCACCAGAGTGCGAGATGTACACTCTGCCACTTTACCACAGAGGCACCATATATATATATATATATATATATATATATATATATATATATATATATATATATATATATATATATATATATATACTGTATATCTATCTATATGAATGGTAAAGTAGGGAATGTGAAGGTGGATGGAATAGTTGGTGAATGGGGTGTGCCTGCTGCGATAGATGAGAATGGCAGTGCGTTAGTGGACATTTGTGCTGGGAGGCAGTTGGTGATAGCCAATACCCTCTTCAGGCATAAAATGATCCACAGGTATACATGGCGAGTGATGAGAAGGGTGGGCGGTGAACTGAATGAAAGGAAGGCAATGATTGATTATATATATATATATATATATATATATATATATATATATATATATATATATATATATATATATATATATATATGCATAAAGTCAAGTTGCCTATGGTGCTGACTCCTATGGCACGGTTTTCTATGACATGGCATGGTGCCAGATCCCCTCAGAAAACGAACCATGCGCATAAGCTACCTATGGTGGAGGCACAGCAAGTTTTGAAATGTACAGGCAAATTCCCCTGGTGGCGGATTCCTCTGTTTGTAAACAAAGAAGATGGCGACCACTTCAGCTGCATACCACAAGTGCTCTAAGTGTGGGCTTTCTTCTCGTTTATGGGGAGGTTAAACTTCACCAAATTCATTGTGTTAAGTAATGAAACATTAAAGATTCTTTGGGTATTGTGACTAGTTTACAGGTTTGTTCATAAAACTGCTATGAACGGGTTAGTGACGAAACACCTGTCTCTGAGCTAAGACGAAGTATAATGCCTCCCATCATCATCATAACGTATATAAGTTTGATTAATAACGTGTTAAATGTGAGTTTTGTTGATGTTATAACATACAAACTTGATCAAATAAACTTCTTCAATTAGTGCTTGACCAGGCAGCCTCCACCATCTTTAATGTTTTGGTTGGTCTGCTGATCTGTGTTTACTTGGCCGAGCTTTTTTTCGTACGATCTGCAACACGTGGTATTGCCCAAGTAGACACAAGGCTGATCATCCTCCCGTTTTTTGTACCTCTTGTTACGTGTAATACATGCATTGACTGATCGCTTGATTGTGTGCGTTTGTAAAGTGGAGAAAAATGGGGAAAAGTGGGGTGAAAAGGGGGACCTTGGGCGAAAGTCCAGAACCAAATTCCATTTTTCCCATAGGTTTAGTTATTCATATGGCACGGTATTCTATGGCACGGGCTTGGTCCAGAACCAATTAGCTGCAGGCGACTTGACTGTATATATATATATATATATATATATATATATATATATATATATATATATATATATATATATATATATATATATATATTCTTGTCACACTACCTTAGTTTTTTTATACGCTTTGAGGGAGATACTGCTAGGAAGGACAAGAAGTAACTCCAGGACCTATTATCAACCTCTCTCTCAGTCATCACTGGAATACCGAGGCTATTTGCACTATTATCAACTTCAACTAATTATCGTTACTTAGTTTACAAACTGAAGTACCATAACATTACCAAATATATCTGTATAGTTTATCACTTTCCCAGTGTCTCACCAGAACCCAGCATATTTGACAAGTGGTAGGTGGGGGCGCCCATCATCCACCCACTTAGAGTAGTGTTGCTCCGTTTTTTTAGGGTAACGCTGCATTGAGTGGCAAGCCAAATATTTTCCTGTAAACCAGGAAAGCTTTTATAACGCTGGGTGGTAACCTTATAACCAAACAATGCGTGTTCCCTGGAAAACAACTAACTAAAAATACGAACAAGAAGCCTCGGACCAGGACTGACCAAGAGGTGACGACTATGGACCGAACAAAGGATATGGCACAGGTAGCTACATGGAATGTATGAGATGCGAATGATGAGGTGAAAGAGAGAGAGACTGTCCAGGTGCTTGAGGGTGCGAAAGTGGATGTGTGTGGATTAACAGAAACTAAATGAAGAGGTGAGAGTGTGAAAGAATGGGAGTATGGATGAGGTGTATGCGCGGAAGTACGTGAGAATGAGAGGGCAAAAGGTGTGTGAATTGTTGTGAGTAACAAATGGAAGGAGAATTTAAGAGAATATGGATCAGTTGGCTCAATGATTTTATGGGTAAGACTGAGTGTTGGACGACAAATGTGGGAGATTGTGTGTGTGTATGCACCGACGCAAGATCGTGCAGAGTGAGATAAGAGTTCTGAATAAATGTGGAAGTGTGCATGGAAAAGCTTGAAAGGAATGAGAGAGTGTTTTCGATTGGATATATGAATGGGAAAGTTGGGAATGTGAAGGAGCATGGAGTAGTTAGTGAGTGGGGTGTGCCTGCAGAGAAGGATGAGAATGGCAGTGTTTTAGTGGACATTTGTGCCAGGAGGGGGTTCGTGATAGCCAATACCCTCGTCATGCAGAAAATGATCCATAGGTATACGTGGAGAATGATGAGAAGGGTGGATGGTGAACTGAATGAACAGAAGGCAATGATTGATTATTTATGTGTGGATGACAGGATGAGACGTATAATGGATGCAAGAGTATATAGAAGTTGGGGGAGTGGACTCTCTGACCACTACTAGGTGGTGGTCAGAATCAGTGTCCAAACGAAATGGAGAAACAGAAGGGAAGGACAGGAGGAAGTAGCTCATTTAAGATGGGCGGAAAGGTTACAAGAGGATGAAAAATGGGCAGAGTATAAGAGAGAAGGAGCGATTGGGGAAATATGGATTGAAGCGGATGGAGGAAGTGGAAAGTGTGTGCAAGATATTCACAGAAGAAATATGTGCAGCATGTAAGGTGGTGAGTGGGGTGAACAGAAGACGAAAGGGGGTGCAGGGAACAGGATGGTGGAATGAAGAGGTGAGAGAGGATGTGGCACAAAAGAAGAAAGCGTATAATGAATGGATGAGAAACAGGGGCGTGGAAGGAGTTGAGAGAAGGAAGAGAGAGTTGTATGTAGAGAGGGGGAATTGCTGGGAGACAAGGGATGTGAGAAGAGAGGAACAAATCAGTCGGATGGAAGTTGTGGAAGCGATGAAGAAAGTTAAAATGGGGAAAGCCCCAGGAATTAATGGAGTGTGTGATGAAATGCTGAAGCATGGGGGAGAAATAGTAGTAGAATGGATGTGGAAGATGTGCAGATTGGCCTGGAAGGAAGGTAGAGTCCCGGATGATTGGAAGTCAGGCATAATCATTCTCCTGTACAAAGAAAAAGGGGAAAAAGAAGTATGTGGTAATCATAGGGGCATTTGTCTTCTTAGTGTAACAGGAAAAGTATATGGTAGGATACTTATTGACAGAGTTGGAGAAATAACAAAGGAATTAGTTGGAGAAGAACAGGGAGGTTTGAGGAAAGGAAGAAGTTGTGAAGATCAGATATTCATTCTTAGATCTTTAGTGGAAAAGTTTCTAGAGAAGGGAAAGAAGTTGTAAGCGGCCTTCATGGATTTGGAGAAAGCATATGACAGGGTGGATAGACAAGGATTATGGAAAGTATTAAGAATATATGGAGTACATGGGAAGTTGTTGAATGATGTGACGAGTATGTATGAGGGTGCTAAAGCTGCAGTGCATGTGGATAGTGAACTGACTTAATTTTTCTGTTGGAAGGTTGGATTGAAACAGGGATGTGTCATGTCTCCATGGTTGTTCAGTCTGTATATGGATGGAGTTATAAATACAAGGTTGGGCAGTCGATGTTGGAGTAGCCCTAATCAAAGAGGGCAGTGTTTGGAAACTCCCTGTACTGTTGTTTGCAGATGATACTGTCTTGTTAAGTGAAGACAAAGGGGAGCTGCAAGGCTTGATGGATGAGTTTGGGAGGGTATGTAAGAAAAGTACTGTGAGGTTGGATGAGGAGGAAATGGAAAATGTGAGTGCATTTAAGTACTTGGGTAGTGTGATGAGTAAGGATGAAAGTTTAGAGGGTGAAGTGCTTGATTGACTGATTGAGTTCTTTATTTAGCCAAAACAAATACAAAATATTTTACAATGGATCCGTAAACTGAAAAGTGGCCGAGCCTTTGAGAGTAAAAGCTCTCGTAAAAGGCACCTGCATGAAAGCGTACAAGGAAGAAAGGTTGATGGTTCCTTGAAAGCAGTGCTAAGAAACAGAGAAGTGAGCATGGATTTTTT
The DNA here is from genome assembly GCF_032717465.1 of Coenobita brevimanus. Classification (NCBI taxonomy): domain Eukaryota; kingdom Metazoa; phylum Arthropoda; class Malacostraca; order Decapoda; family Coenobitidae; genus Coenobita; species Coenobita brevimanus. The sequence continues at coordinate 26,117,979 of NC_137011.1, read as the reverse complement.
GATTGATTGAAAATAATTAAAAACTGGCGGCGCACTGCCAGGGTCATATGCTGCCGGACACCAAAGTAAAAGGTGCAGCTAAATAAAAAAATGCATATTCAAAATAAAGTTAAAATCTGTTAGTAGGAATAAAACACTGAAAATAATAAAAGCATAATTTATAAAATATCAATTACTTATAAAAGTGGAAGGAGGCCTGCCTCCTGAAGAAAACTAAAAACATCACTAAAATCGATAGAGGCTTCACCGAGCATTGACGACAAACGGTAGGCACCATCTACCCCCTTATGCCTATGGAGGAATCTCTGACGCAGGTCCCCCAGGCTCGGACACTCGACCAGCAAGTGACGGAGAGTAAGGAGAACAAGGCAGTCATCACAGTACGGTTGAGTCTCACCACCCATGAGGAACCCATGTGTAAGCCGAGAATGCCCAATGTGAAGCCTAGCAAGAGCCACCTCCAATCGCCGAGACATGGAGGGAAGAACTCTTGGCACAACCACTCTCTGAAAGATTTCTTTTAGTTTATTATGAGAAACAACATCCCACTGTCTCTGCCAACACGTACCAACTGCGTACCGCAGGTAAGGTGTTACATCTGAAGCTGGAAGGGGGTAGTCGGTTGGGGGCTGTTGAGAAGACATAGCTTCAGCTAAAGTATCTGCCCTCTCATTGCCCACCACACCTACATGTGCGGGAACCCAACAGAAGTTCACATGGCGGCCACGACGGCCAAGAAGAAAAAGCCACTCTAAAATTGATAAAATCAATGGATGGGATGCATTAAAAGACTCCAGTGCAGACAGAGCACTACGTGAGTCACTATAAATCACAAAAAAGGATTCGGGGAGAGTAAAAATGATTTTAAGAGCATATAAAATTGCAGTCAGCTCTGCCGTATACACTGAAGTAATGCCAGGAAGGCTACCGCCCCTACTAAAGGAGGGGAAAACAACACCAAATCCTACTCCAGTATCAGTCTTAGACCCGTCAGTATAGACGGGGACAGAACCCTCATGAACAGAGGCATGTTCTAAAAGGAGAGAGAGGGACACCTGAGAGGGAAGTGAGTCCTTTTTTTCAACAACGGACCCACAAAACGTCACATGAGGGTGTAGCCAAGAACCCACCCTTGGGATCCGATGTGGACAAATTGCCAATCTCGGGACAGAGAGGGCTAACATAACAGACCAGACCCTGTAACCAAATGGCTTCGGGAAATTAGGACGGGTGTCATAAGCAGAAGATTGGGAATCCTGGGAGATGATGGCACAAGAAATTGAGTCTGGAATGCAGTGAAGACGATACCAACACATCATTAGCAACTGGCATCGCAAATCCAAGGGGAGTACACCAGCATCTACTAACAAACTTGTAATCGGGGATGATCTGAATGCCCCGGTTGCCAGACGTACACCAGCATGATGCACAGAATTTAACAACTGGAGACGGGCATCTGTTGCAGAGGAGTAAACCTCACATCCATATTCAAGTTTAGGAAGAATAAGAGACCTATGCAAGAGGAGCAGGGTCTGATGGTCAGCACCCCAAGAGGTATGAGCTAAAACCTTCAAAAGACTCAAAGCTTTAAGACAAGCCACCTTAACAGAGCGAATATGAGAAACCCAGGTTAGTCATCTATCAAAAAAAAGGCCCAGAAACTGCGTCTCTTCCACACAGGATATTCTCCTACCATAGAGATACAAGTCTGGGTCTGGGTGAACCCCACGAAGACGACAAAAATGCATAGCCACTGTCTTTGTTAAAGAAAAACAGAAACCGCGAGACTCTGCCCAGTCAGAAATTCTATTAAGAGCAAGCTGCAACTTCCTCTCTATCAGAGACATTCTAGATGCGGTGAAGGATATTGAGAGGTCATCGACATATAATGATCCTCGTACACCGTCAGGAAGTACACTGATTACACTGTTAACGGCTACAGCAAACAGAGTAACACTTAGGATACTCCCTTGTGGTACTCCATCTTCTAGTTCACGGGCATTAGAAAGCACTCCTCCCACTCTGACCCTTAAAAAACTGTTAGATAAAAACTGTTGGATAAAAATAGGCAAGCGCCCACGAAGACCAAACTCATGAAGGGAAGGTAAAATGCCATGACGCCAAGCAGTGTCATACGCCTTCTCCAGATCAAAGAAAACTGTGACCTGGTGTTGGTTAGTGGGGAAAGCCTCACAAACAGAAGATTCCAAGGTCAGCAGTGCATCAGAGGTAGATTGCATTTTTCGAAAACCATACTGGGCAGGAGATAATAAGTCACCTCTCTCCAAAAACCACACAAGCCTAACATTGACCATCTTTTCCAGAACTTTACATATACATGACATTAGAGAAATAGGCCAATAATTCGTTGCCTGTAGGTGGTCCTTACCTGGTTTGGGGATGGGGATAACCACAGCAACACTCCAACAAGCCGGAAACTCCCCAGAACACCAGATCTTATTATACAGTGAAAGCAAAAACAAAAGGGACTCATCAGACAGGTGATGTAGAAAGGCATAAGGAATATCATCATAACCAGGAGAAGAATTATGGCTGCCTGGAGTTCAGAAATTGAAAATGGAACATTGTAGGGCTCTCCCCCAGCAGAGGCAAAACTGAGACCACAAGACTCTAGGCGCCGACGGTGGCAAGCCGAAGGGGTATCTGCATTCCTCTGTGACACACTGGCAAAATGTTCAGCAAGCAACTCTGCAACACCAAAAGGATCAGGCACAGTTCCACCTGCTGCAGATAAAACGGGAGGAGATGGAACAGTAAATTTCCCTGAAATTTTCCTTACCCGGTTCCACACCTGGGTGATGGAAGTCCTTGAATTGATGGAGGAAACATATCCCTTCCAGGATGAACGCCTGGCCTCCTTTAAAACCTGCCTCATATGAGCTCGTGCCCTCCGATACGCTATCATATACTGAGGATCCCCACGGTGATGACGAAGTCGAGAGAAGGCGACTCGTTTGGCTCTCACTGCAGAACTGCACTCAGAGTTCCACCAAGGAACCGGATATTTAGGAAACTGACCCTTCGTTTTTGGAATAGCTAATCGGGCTGCTGAGTGCAACACTTTATTGAAGTATGACTGCCTCAGTAAGACAGCCAAATTCATTGACAGAAAGGGAAATGGAACTTAATTCCCTGAAACATGGCCAGTCAGCCTTATCCAGAAGCCAGCGAGGAAGACGTGGCTGAGGTCCACCTGCACCAGCAGTTAAGAGTAAAGGAAAATGGTTGCTGCCATACAGGTCTGGCAACACATCCCGGTTAAAATCTAAAACAGCATCAGCTGAACATAAGGACAAATCAATGGCAGTAAAAGTTCCTGTCTGGCTATGGAAATAAGTCATTTTATTGGAGTTTAAAATGCCCAACTCCTCATGGTCCACTACAGAGGCCAGCATTACACCCCGAGGGTTGGCCTCACTGTTACTCCATAGTGGATGGTGTCCATTCATATCTCCTAGTAATAGAAAGGGAGAAGGAAGGCCATGCATAAGGCATTCCAGATCTGCCCTTTCAACAGTAGCGCTGGGAGGAAGATAAAGACTGCAAACTGTATACTGCCGACGTAAAAACATCCGGACAGCAACTGCCTGCAGGGGACCAGAAATATTCAGATGACTATATGGAATATCCTGGCGGAGGAAGATAGCAGTCCCTCCATGACGACCTTGGCTTGGCACAGGATCAGAATAAAAAGCACTGAAGCCAGAAGGACCGGGAGGAACAGCCTCACCAACCATGGTCTCCTGGATACACATGCATAAAGGAGTAAATTGAGAAACTAGATGACACAGTTCCTCATAGCTGGCACGTAAACCTCGACAATTCCACTGGATGATAGAACCCATAGTGAAAGGGAAAATTATGATTAAGTGCGGGACTGTACACCTCCTGACATATAAGCGGGGGTGGATTGATGCTTAGGAAGGCCCTTGGGAAGAGACTGCCCAGCACCAGGAACCCGCACCCTATGTCAGCATCCATGGGCAAACGTGAGGACGAGGAAGAGGAAAGTTTTACAACACTCTTCCTCTGAGGTGGAGTAACATTCGGCTTGGAAAGTGGCTTGGAGGCCGCCTTGGGTGATATGGGACGGCCAGTGCCTCTGTTAGAAGTCCCAGAAGTGGAAAGAGTGTCAACGGGATTCGAACCCTATGAGGATGACTTTGTACTTTTCAGAACTAAAGCACCAACGGTTTCTCCAACACCATCTCCAGGCGGGGACTTGATCACAGGTGAACCACCAGCTGCATCTTCCACCTGGCTAGACCCCTCAGCCTCTGAGGCAGAGGGAACAAGAGAGAGGGCAATACAAGGTTTGACAAGAGAGACCTTGGGTGGCTGGTTGTCAGGCTCTGAGGACTCTAATGAGTTACGGTGATGTTTACTGGGTACAGAAGGAGCCTTGTGCATACTGGACAAGACAGGATGAGTTACATCAAAGTGTACATCCGCCACCACCACAGAAGTGCGCAAACCGTCAGCTTCTGAAGTGGAGGTAGAAACAGTTGGAGCAGTGGGTGGGCGTGAAACATTCTCACATATACTAGTAATTTCAGGGGTAATATCCGTCAAATCAGTAGTTGGGAAAGTGGTCACTGTAAAGGGTCGTGGCACTTCTGGGTCACAGTACGACGTACAGGTGCCCCTGAAAGGGCAGAAACATAAGTAACTCCAGACTGAAAGAAGAGAGTCTGGGCCCTCCTCTTTGCTTCTGGAAAAGAAACCTTCTCACGTGTGCGAATGCTCAGAACCTCCTTTTCAAGGCAGTAGCGAGGACAGTTTTTTGAAGATACAGCATGAGGACCCCCGCAGTGACAGCATTTAAGGGGTCCTGAACAATCACCGGTATGACTCGATTCACCACAGGAGATACAGACACCAGGAAGGCCAGCCAGTGCATGCCGACAAAATTTGCTTACATGTCTATACCCCTGACAGTGGAAACACCGCCTTGGGTTCGGAACATAAGGCTTCACAGGTAGAGAGAGCCAAGCAAGTTTCACGGAAGCAGGCAAAGTTAAGTGGTCAAAAGTCAGAAACAGCGTCAGAGTTGGGGTCAGAACACCATCGATCTTCTTCTGTACCCGGTCAACCTTTACAACACCATAAGACCGTAGTTCTTCTAGTAACCGTGATTCAGGGTATCGGAGGAGGTCCCGGGAGTAAATGACCCCCTTACACTGGTTAAAAATGCCATGAGGTGTACAGGATACACTGTGACCGGAAACGGAGGTCAGAGTCTGGAGACGTGAGCTCTCTTCTGGGGAGGAAACCTCAATTAGGAGGCTACCATCTCCTTGGGTGGATATCACTGGTTCACGGCCACACGCAGACATAATGGCACGGTACAGATTAAAGATGTCCATATCCAGCACTGAGCCACCTGCTGAGGATTTCAGCACTAGATATTTCTTGAAATTTTCTTTTACTGCTTCCTCTGGGACAAACCTTGGAGTCAAAGCAACCCTATGAGACCTCCTCCCAGTCCCAGCTGAATGCTGGGGCAGAGGACGGAAGTCCCCAGGGGCCTGAAAAGGCTCCAGATTGGCAATAAGGGGCGCAGAGTCTGAGAAATGGCCGGGGACAGATCCATCGTCGTCAACAGTTTTATTTAATTGTGCCATGTGATATAACAAAAACTTCATTCCCCCACCCCTCCACCCACCATGGAGCCCAACAAGGGGAGGTCGTATGCCAGGGACAACACAACTGGCAACCCCAGAGGTAGTGGGAGAGTATACACAGGTAACCACCGGGGGGCCTGGAAAAGGGTGACTCCAGGACGATAGGAGCCACCAGGCCCCCCAGTGCCCACTTGACCCTAGCCAATGCATGACCAGCCGATTGACCTGGTTGGGCCCAACCTGGCCGCCCGTGTAGCCAGAATAAGGGACCAAAGAGGTGTACTGCTAGCAGCAGGGCGCACTGTGCAGCATCGCTCAACCTCCAGGACTCCCGTCTCCCAGCATTACGGGACGCCACGCACGGCAAACACGTGGGGAGGCAACAGTCCCGCCCTAGATGGCAAGTAAGCAGGGACTAGCATCACCAGCAGGCCCCCTCCACCAGTGATGTAGGGGGTGCTTGGTCCACGACACTGACAAGTGCCGAACCCTACAAAGGTAAGCATGCCTCCAAAGTAGGTGGCACTGCCAGCCACGCTTCAAGCCCCGCCACCACGTCAAGGTGACCCCCCTCAGTGGGGAAGTGAGCATGGAAGTGAAAAAATTACTATATGACAGTACTGTGATACCAGCTCTAATGTATGGAAGTGAAGCTTGGGCCTTGTTGGAGAGACAGAAGTCAAGAGTGCAAGCCGTGGAAATGAGTTATTTGAGAGGAGCATGTGGAGTCACACTGGATAGACAGACTGACAAATGAGGAAGTGAAGGGGTATTGTTGTGTGGATGTGGATGTGATAGGAAGCGTTAGGAGAAACACACTGAGGTGGTTTGGCCATGTGGAGAGGATGGAGAGTGAGAGACTAACGAGGAGAGTGTATGTGAGTGAGGTGGAGTGGGGGAGAGATAGGAGGAGGCCGAGGATGATATGGAGGGATGGAGTGGAAAGGTATATGAGAGAGGGGTGTGTGAGCTGGGAGCAGGGCAGTGAAATGGCGGGGATAGGGCGACATGGAGGCGATTTGTTTGTGGCCACCCCTTCCGGGATTAAGGCGTCTGGCAATAGATAGATAGATAGACTTACATATTTATTAAACCTTCACTTCCCCTTTACCACTGAATTTTTGGTGTAGGGTGATTTTAATATTCATTATACAGAGCGAATATTGCATTCAACCAGGACTGACGATACTGGTCTTGAATGCTCTCTGTTTGTAGGATCATTGAATCTTACACAACTGGTAATAGTGCCTCTCTCATGGGCCTATTTTTGAATACTTATAGCAACAGAAGACTGAAGTACTGCCACCATCTGGGTCGTATAATCATAATCTCATCAAAAATTTCATTGATCAGTTGCCCATGACCGACCCGTTCTGAACCTATCAGGGTTACCGGACTGTTATTTGATAGGGTAGACTGGGATGAATTTCGAAATTACCTAGCTGATAATCAATGGCAATGTTTCCTCTCTACTGACACGGTTATACCAAGTCCCACATAAACGCCTTAATGCTTTTATACTTGTTGGAATGGAACTGTTCATACCCTGATAACAGTTTACTTAAAAACTGAACTCTTCCAAATGGTTCGACAACAATAATTGTGCCAAGGCAACCGTTCAGAAATCTTTAACATATAATTCTTACTTATATAATAAAAACTACAGTATGCCTCAGCCACTTCAATGTTGCTAGAAACCAGTGACGTATCCATAAAGTTGAAAAGGGGGGGAGGGGCTTTTTTTTATTTTTTATTTTTTTAACTGTGTTGCCCATGACTTTGGCGAGCGCAGCGAGCCTGTACAGCTGGGGGATTCAGGGGTTCAGGAGGGCGCTGTATGCACCCCCCCCCCGCCGAGAAAATTTTGCATTTTGGCCAGTTTTATAATAATTTTGAGGCCATATGGAATGGGCATATGACAAATATAGCATATTCTAAAGTCATTTTTAAGTACTCTGTGCCACTAAGTTTTGATTCAGTCTCTCCAATAACCTGATACTACTAAAATTCAAACGCTTACCTTTTTTTTTTGTTTTAATAAAACTTCATCAGAATAGACAGGAATACTGGACAGTATGACCAAATATAAGTATATATATACACAGATACAATATATATATATATATATATATATATATATATATATATATATGTATATATATTTTGCAAAAGGGAGGGGGAATGGCCGCATGCTCCCCCCCTCCCCCGTTACGCAACTGCCAGAAACGAAGGAATAGGATTAATAAAGCCCACCAAGTCAAATTTTTATCCTCTAACAAGCATCCAAACTTTAAAATAATCCAGATGACAAGAGAAATTTGTATTTAGTTCTCATTTCTATCAACAATAAATATAGCAAGTTATCACCCATTTCTCCACTAAACTGTTCAGACAGAAACCCTGAAAATAAATAATCCTCATGGAAAAGATAATTTTTTTGCCTGTACGTTTGGCAGAAGTTTTACATTAGAGGAAAACAGTTAGAACGTTCCTATACTAGAACCTGACCCCTCTGAAATTTCTTCACTTAAGATACAGATAAGACAAGTAATAACAGTCCCTGACAATTACCAACAAACAAATCTCCAGCTCCAAGAAAATTCCTCACTTAGTTTTGAAAAGTTTCCCTTGAACTTGCTCCTATTGAAGCTAAATTATGCTTACTGTCATACTGTCAGTTCGGTTTCATTCCCTAACTCTTAGAAAGAAATCAACATGCACCCAGCAGTAAAAAAAGGAAAAAAAAGTATGTTCTGATCCCTTTGATTACAGAGCAGTAGCTATCAGATCTTTTCTTGGTAATTTGAAATTGTCATAAATAAGCTCATTTATTAGTCTTTAACTTAATTAGTGACAGACAATATGGGTTTCGCCACGAAAGATCCACTGTTAACACAGTCTTATTACTCTTACAGTCCATCAGTCAACTGACCAACATGGAAATACCTATGCTGTACCGCTAGATATTTTTAAAGCTGTCGATAGTGTGTGGCACCGTTCCCCTATATCCAAACTCCCTTGCTACGGTCTTTCATCTTTTGTTCAACTGTTCTCCTTATATCTCTGTAATAAAAAGGTAAGAGTATAGACAGAAGATGTTTATTCCAAGTTCCACTCAGTTAATGAAGGTGTGCCACAGGCATCAGTTCTGATTCCAACCCTGTCCCTCAATCATATTAATTATCTCTTGTCTGTCACCCGTTGTTCGTTTTAAGATTTCCTCCACCTATAGTGAAGGCCGGGCCATATATTAGCCCGGTTCTGTCACCCATAACAACCATAATCCCAGTCACACATATCCATGTGACTGAACACTTCAAAGTTCCTTCACACACCACCCTATCATAGTCTGATATCTTTTATTCCCAACTCAGCACAGCAATCTCCATAAATCAAGATTTATCCAAGATCACTGGATGGGAGCAAATATTACTGTCTCCTTTCATGCAAAGAAAACCAAATATATCCAGTTTACTTAGTGACAAATATTGCCAAATTCTTGAATTACTTTCAGTGCAGCCAATATTCTTAACACTAACAGTATTGAAATTCTTGTTTCGCTTAACAGTACCCTCAGTCGCACCTCTCACGTTAGATCACTTGCTAAAACTGTCTAAAAAAAACGTGGATCATCATAAAAGTTCTGTAACTTCTTCACTGACGAGTTATCAGCCTAATTTCCAAGAGTCATGTGCCCGTCAACTCGAATATAACTCACCTGTGTGAAGTGGATGTGGGAAGGTTGCACGAAAACAACTGGAGAAAACCAAAAGTAATGGGCCCCGCTTTCATTCACTCGCAATTCAAGCCCCCGGAATCCTGGCTATATCTGATACACCAAAATCTTTCAACACATTCTGTAGCTTCAAGTAAACGTATCCGATAGCGTCACTCCTGACGCTGTCACGTTAAAATCGGGTGCCAAATCCCTCATCATGCACTTCTTCTCACAACATTCATCCAGCCAGCTCGATCTCGTCAGTCCCCTAGCCTCACTGACTTTCATACCTGTCTTCCTCACACACTCATCCACCATATCCCTCCACCTTCTCCTTGGCCTACCTCGCCTCCTCCCTCCTTCATATTCGCTCAGATACTGTATACCTTTATCACCACTCTACTGTTATCCGTTCTCTCCACATGGCCATACCATTCCAATACACTCTATTCGATTCTAGTGTCCACAGACTTCCTCATTCTGCATCTTTCACGAATCACATTATTTCGCATCCTGTCCACTCTCTGTACTCTACACACATTCCTCAGCAGGTCCATCTCCACTGCTCTCTTGACTTTTCATTTTCTTGCCATACCATAGTCCCACATACTCGTACATATGTTAAAATTGGCCTTAACACTCCTTCCTGTAAGTCTCACGCAGCTGCAACACTCAAGCTTCTGTTTCTTATTAAGCCCTTCATAGCACCAGCTACTTTCCTTCCTTGTGTCACTCTACTTTCCACTTCTTTTGCATATTTTCTTCTCTTTTCTGTCACTGGACCCAGGTATATCATCTCTCTCACCAATTCCAGTCTCTCTTCATTCACTAGAACATCAGACTTGGAGTCACCTTCTCTCTCTCGATTACAATCACTTTACTCTTTTCCACATTTACTCTAAAGGCACGATGCATCAAGTCATCAACAACACTCTGCACTAATCTACCAAGTTCTTGTCTGGTATTTGCAAGGAGTACTGCATGATCGACATACAACAAATTTGAGATGTTCCATCCATCACAATTCATTACCAACGCCATCCCTCGATCCATTACTCGTGTTTTTGTTTCTCTCATCAACCCATCCATATACATACTGAGCAACCATGGGGGCATCACACAACCTTGTCGCACGCCCACACTGATCGTGAACCAATCACTTAGATGCTCAAATACCCTTACATATGCCTCACTACCATCATAAAAAATTGTGACGGTACCTAGCAGCCTAACATCTACACCGTACATGCGCAAAACCTTCCACAATCTTTCTCTGTCTACTTTGTCGTATGCTTCTCCCAGATCCATAAATACCCTAAACACCTTATCGTCCTTCTCACAAGCTATCTCCACTATCTGTCTCACTGGAAATATTTGATCCACACATCTGCTGCCACTCCGAAAGCCGCCCTGTTCATCACTCACTAGGACTTCTGGTATCTCCCTTACTTTCCCTATAATAATTCTTCCATATACTTTCCCTACAACACTTTAGACTTATGTCACGATAATTCTTGCACTCACTACGTTCATCCATATTTTTGTACAGGGGTACAGTCACTGCCTTTTTCCACTCTGCTTGCAATTTTACTCATCCATGTCTTCTTACATATCTCCAACAAGCACTTCTTTCCGCTCCCTCCACTACACTTAATCATCTCTGCATACATCTCATCAGCCCTAGTAGCTTTTCCATTTTTCATCCGCTTCACAGGGTTCTTCACCTGTGCGAGTGTTACGTCTCCTGGCACTGCATTCCTTCCCTGCACACACCCCAAACCAATCATGTGTACAGCAGTTCTGCTCTCTCTATTGTTCAGTCAGACTTTCAAAATATTCTTTCCATCTGGTCCTTGCTTCATCCCCATGGGTTAATAATCTACCACTTTCATCCTTCACACTTTCACATTTCTTTTCGCTGTCATTTCTACATTTCCACACCTCTTTCCAGAATAACTTCCTTTTTTTTCGGAGTGATTTGTATTAATTTTTCTTCCTAGGTCATCATTTATCTTCTTTTTTTTTCCTCTTCACTAGTCTCTCAACGTGTTTCTTGTTCTCAGTATATTCATTTCTTCCATCAATTGAACTCCTGTCACGTAACCACTCTAGCCACTTCTTCCTCTTTTCCTTCACTGCTCTCTTAACGTCTTCATCCCACAATGCCGTACCTTACCTCTTTGTTGTTATTCTTGCCACACCCCACACTGCTTTAGCATTCCTAACTAGGCAATCCCTATATGCATTTCACAGGCTGTCCATATCCATTTCACTCCGATTCATTGATTCTAACTCCGCCCCCCCCCCCCTTACTTTGGTCGTGTTTTCATCTGCCATTTCTTTGATCATCAGCTTCTCGACGGTGAAGACAACTTGAACACTTTCGATCTGATTTCGACCAAACTTTGCCGGAGGGTTCAGGGTGAATCAAGGATGAAGGATTCGAGTTTGAGAGCAATCGGTGAAGGTCAAGATCACAGGGCAAAGTAAACAGTCTTTCACGCAGACTGTTCCTCTTTCTCATAGTCCACCTCGCTCCTCTCTCATTATCTTGCATACCACAATCATATGATTTGACAGACCTTCACATCGTTCCCTCACGGCCCTTGTATCAGCAACCACTTCCAGCATTGACCTCTTTACGATTACGTAATCAATCATGCTCTTTTAAACACGATCCCCGTTCCCTCTACACCATGTATATTTATGTGCATCTTTGTGTTTGAAATACGAGTTACAAATGCACAACCTCCATTCCTGACATATCTTTCAGTTGCTTCCCATTTTCATTTTCTCCTGGTACTCCATTACAACCCATTATGTCCTCCTCAGGACCAGTGCCTACTCTTCTATCCATATCGCCGGTTACGATCAACGTAAATTTATTAGAATAAATAATAACCTAACAATTACAAACGAACTACCTCTCCTTTAAGGAAGAATGTTGCCTTCTTTTCAGCATTTGCATACCTCAGTCATATGATTTGACAGACCTTCACATCGTCCCCTCATGGCCCTTGTATCAGCAACCATTCCCGGCATTGACCTATTTTTCATTCATTCATTGCCAGACGCCATGTATCCCAAACAGGGTGGCCAAGGGCTTAGAGTTAATTGTTTTACAGGGAGGGGCACTAATCCTCCACCAACCCCACTTGACACGTAGGGAGAACCTATTTACGTGCACTAAATCAATCATGCTCTTTTCAACACGATCCCCGTTCCCTTTATACCATGTATATTGATGTACATTTTTGTGTTTGATATACGAGTTACAAATGCACACCCTCCTTTCCTGACATATCCTTCGATCACTTCCCATTTTCATTTTCTCCTGGTACTCCATTACAACCCATTATGTCATCCTCAAGACCAGTGCCTACGCTTCCACTCATAGCGCCCATTACGATCAAAGTAAATTTATTAGAATAAATAATAACCCAACAGCTACAATCAACTTACCTCTCCTATAGGGAAGAAAAACTGTTGCCCGCATTCCATCATTTTTCAGATACTTTTATGGTAAATGCTCAAATAAAGTTGAGCCAATTGTGCTGTCTCTCCACGCCATCCCCCATGCCACGCAGGCGTCTGCCAGTGCTCATAACTTGACCGTCACATTGCGATATTGAGAGAATTCTGCCTAACAAAATTCCTTTATTCCAGAACGGCTTCGCTTTGGAATTCTCATCCCTGGATTAGTTTCTCACTAACTTCAACGCACAGCAGTTCAAGTCCAAACATTATATTTCTTTAAATTACTGGAGGACACCTGTAGGCTGCTGTGTGGAAATTTCTTTTCCACATTAATTTGCTTTTCCTTCCTCTTTTATTTTATGAAAACATTGGTAGGCGATGAATTCACCAAATCCCTACTTCATGGAGAATGATAATCGAAATATTGGAGTAATCCTGCATTACTGTGAGAGGAATATCGGCCTAATCGACATTAAGATAAGATTAAACACAGAACACCTAATTTAATGCAGAATTTACAAAAACATGAGACCCCCCAAAAATAAAATACTAATTTTTTAAAAAAATGACCACAGAAATTAACAGGAAAAACATAGTACAGGTGATGACAGGTCGTGCAAGAGAAAGCGGTGTTGTTTTCATTTCAAAACTTTTAGAGACCATGATGAATGTGAAATAGTTTTATTAGAGATCTGAATGTACGTTATTTCGGTAACTACGGAATTTACAGAGCGGGTGGAAGTTTGAGTGGACATTAAATAATATGAGTTGCGATTAACAATTAAAATAAATAATTTTAGGAAGGTTATTTATATGACCCGAAATTATCCTTTTTTATTTATTTAGCGTGGAACACAGTATGAGACCCGACCACAGACCTGGAGTTTATTACATACTAAGAAATTATAAGAAAGGGTAATAATTTTGCCAAAGAGATTTTTCTTCTGTCGATTTGGGCAAGATTTTTGTTATTCACTCAGTAATAATATGTGAAATAATGTAGTGGCTAAATACAGTACATAATTAATTCTTGAATTCGGTGACTTTTCTCCTGACTTGCTATATCTTTCTATCTTTCTTTTTTTCTTCATTTTTTATTTTACTTCCTTTCTTCATCTTTTGCTACCTGGGAAGATCGTTTGTAGTGACGTGACTAGAAACGATTTTCATTCATACCTTCACAACATGATGTCTCTCTGTAGGCCGGAAAAAAAACCATCTTGAAACACTAAGAACAAGGAAATGAAGAGTAACGTGAAAAGTAAATCTCCACTGAGCTGGCGCTATGACATCTCTCATTGCAAAGAGAATACGGCCATAAATTACAGAAAAATATCCTCTGGCAGATATGACGAATGCTGCCACCACACTGGCCGTCAGCCTGATTGCCGTCAGTTTCTGCCTTGGTACTGCTGCCTATATTTCTACTGTTGGTGAGTGAGCAGATCTTAACTCGATAACTATGTCGACATATTTTTGCGTTCTATTCATGCTATTGTCATTTTTAATTTAGCTTAAGATATATCCATGTTCGTTAAGGAAATATTCAGGGCTATATGTAAACGTTCCATTTCGAAACTAAATATCCCCTAAACTGAAAAATACTATATTATCTATACCAAACATAAACTAAAGAAAAAATACACCACTGTACTGAAAATCATGAAATACAATGAAATGACTACCTGATAATTACAGAAGTTTAACAACTGTTTCATTAGTTACCAACTGAATTGCAAAAGGAATATACCTTATTACTATCCATATTTTCTTTTTATTTCCTGATGCTCGATCAATTAAATGTTTTTATTCAGCTCTGGTACTGAAGGAGCAGAACCAGTCTAAATGTAACCCCTCCATTTCGAAAACTCTCCCTTATGTTGAAAACACTTTTGGGGGAGACTATAATTACGCTTTTTAAAAATCACTGCTTTCACAAGGTTAACATCTCAATCAAGGTGAGGATGTTAAGGCAGCAGCGACTGTGGATTTACTGAACGACATCCTTAAAGATGCTCCACAACACGGGGACTTTGTTATTCTCGTCACTGACAAATACTCACTGGTAAGGTTATGATAAGAACTTGAAATAATATTACCAGTTGAAAAGATTGTTACAGATCTAAAAAGTCCTCAATTAGTATGAGGTTCATTAGCACTGAACACAAATTCTGCACAGTAATAAAATACTAGAGATCGTTAAAAACAGCATGTGCAATAAAGGCCTTTAGCCAAGTGAATAAACAAACTTTATTACAGAACTGGTTACTAAGATAACAGCCCAAACTGACACAGTAAAAATATTTAATTACTGTAGTGATTCACAACAGGTTGATAATGTGGAGTAGATGAATATCTACACAGAATAGTTCAAAGGGGAGTTAACAATGAATGCATCAATACAGTAATTAGATATAAAAATAAGTAGCTAAAGAAAATTTAGTTTTCCGGTGCCTGCTTCGGTACGAGAACATTTGACACTAGGCCTGACCAACAAACCCATATATGCAAAGATTTGTAGAGTTTCAAGTATCATCCCCACACCATCCCATTGTGCTGATACAGGGCTGTGGAGGACAATGTAAGTCATGCACATGCATAAATGTATATAAATAAAGATGTTTTTGTGTTGGCCTTGATGACCAGTATCTTCATCTTTTCCACTGAGCACATGCCTCAGTGGGAGGACTTGTGACATGAGATGTTTGCCAGTGCAGGAAGTTAGATCTGTGTAAGACAAAAATATTCCGTCCGACCAGTTAGAGTGTAACGGAAATGGGGACCTGTCAGTAGCGAGCTGGAGAAGAACGATGAAAGAAGAATACAGAAGTAAGTTATTTATTTATATTCATTACTAAATACAGTAACCAATGCCCTCCAAAATGAATATGACGATAGGAAAGAAGAGAATAAATGAACTTCTCCAAGATACATGCCCCTAAATGGGTATGCCGTTTGATTAACCCTTATCCGCCGGGGGTTTCCAGCCGTCACCCACTCCTTCTTATGGGGAATTTCCGAGATTTTGGGAAAAATACCCTTACTTCAAATCCTAATATCTGCCAAACTATTATAGCTAGAGAAAAAAATATGTATACATGAGACTCACCAACTCTTCTTCTTTCAAATGAAAGTATCCCAAGGTCTCCAGGATAAGTTATAGATGACAGGATTTTGGCGGCCTAATCCGGTTGCACGCCACTGCCAGTGACCTTGGACATGCAGGCTAGCATTGGCAGCACTGACTGGAGTGGCGATCGTAAAACTGCCTGGCCTTTCAGATATTCCATTTATTTTTTTACTTTTCTTTATTCACCATCATAAGAATGAGTCATCACCCCTTCCATGTAACTCTCCATAGGGTTTTCTGCCTGTTTCATAACGCCACTATGCCCCGTAAATGTATGAAAAAATATCTCTTTATTTTCTGTATTCACTTCTTGCTTCAATTATAAAAATTTCTCTCTACTACGGCACGTATATTTGCACTTGACATCACGATAACGGGTAATTTCACTTTGAGAAGTAAATTCTCTGGCTATTTCATGCAGTATGGTTGAGTATGAGGTAATTACTTGTACAGACATTGTGACTAATTTGTACTAATCAGGGGCATCATGAAATTATTACTAATGTTATACACAACTTACATTTTTTTGTACTTCATGTCACAAATACGTTAATGCACACATATTCACCATAATTTTCTGAGTAACGAGGGAAAAAATTTAGTTACAGCCAACCAGGTCATTATCTTTCTTTCCCATGCACTTTTGGTTTTCTTTCATTGTACTTTATAGGGTTACTCAAGGTATTTTGAATCATTGTTTCACAAATAATATAAACAGTAACACTTATTGCAATGCACATGTAAAACTTATTGTAAAATACTTACTTCATAACACTTACTAGATTTTAACTTATATCTTACATTTCACTAATGTTAAAAAAAAAAAAAAACTACACTTGTGCATATTTGTTTACTATTTACAATTTCCCTCACACCTGCTCAGTCACTGAGCCCTTTCCCCGGCGGTAAGGGCAGAACTTTCGCAGGGGTTGATGATCCAATCGGCCTTGCACATAGAGGGACGGAATCGGACGAGGAGGATGCGGAAGACATCACTCTACACTCTACCAGTGCCGTGTACAGACTGAACCGTGCATCAGTGGGGTATCTTGGGTACCTACCTACCCTACTGTACAGTTGTCACAGAAAATGGCCATGACTTCAAAGGGTGGCGTGAAGATGCTTGCGGCATATCCCGTCAGCCAGCGGCGCTCTGCGCCCTGAATCGTGAGGCTGTACATGTCAGCCGGTGTGTAGGGGTTAAAAGATGATGTTTGGGACTCTCACTATGCTTAAGAGTGAAGATTTCTCAATTATTTAGAGTTCTTACATTTTTGACATCACTAATCACAAAATGTAAATAAGAATGGGATGATACACTGCGCTCTCTCTCTCTCTCTTTCTCTCTCTCTCTCTCTCACACACACACACACACACACACACACACACACACACACACACACACACACACACAAACACACACACACACACACAGAAACATACACACACACCGTGAATAAATTAGAGATTCAATGCAACAACTGCATCCACTGAAACACGACATGTATGGAAACTGCCAAAACAGTCAGTCCGCCATAAGAGAGAAAGAATTTTCATTACAAACTCTGACTGGCATGTAATGGATATAAAGATGTATGTAATAAGAAGAGTATTTATAGCATTACATACATTTCACAAAAAGTGAGGAATTGAGATAGGACTCTCAACATTAGGGTAGGTTTTCTAACACATCTTGTCCGGGTGTCATGTATACATGTCAACCCAGGGCCGTCCGGGTGACATGTATATATGATCTAGTAATTAGCACCATTGTTTGAATATTCAGCTGGTTATTTCCACCACACGCAGCCACTGGCAACCCTCTGTTAGGCATCCCAGTCACGCTCCAGTTGCCTGCATACCTCCATCATGGATAGACCTATGCAAAAAATTTTCCCTGTGTCCAGACCCTTGGCTGGGTGCCTGCAGGCATCAACTTCAACACCATTGAAGTCTAAAGACCTGATAAGGAAAGGCCTTAATGACAGTGTGATAGGGAGACAATTGGACTCGCCATCATTGCCAATTGTGAATAGGGAAAGTGACTCTTCTTCTGATGAAAGCGACCTCGCCATGCTAAGTGTGGAAATGTATGCATCAGATGAGGAGGATGCCCATGAGTTCTCCAATGTGCAGTGATCTTTTACCTCTGTACATTTCCTTTTCTGATGATGGAAATGGGTCAGGTGATATTGATGATCCTGCAGAGGGGGATATTCACACACTGGAGAAGATGGAAGAGGAGGTAGGGAGTGCAGAAAGGGAGGAGGTGGAGGATGGAGAGAGGAGGAAATGCTGCAGGTGGAGCCTCGCACCAGTGTGTGATTCCAGGCCTACCGTGGAAATTTCCACACAACCTACAACTACACAAACATCTCTCACTCATCCTGCATCTTTACCTGCCCCACCACATGCCTCGCCAAGCCGGCCTGCCTCACTATATGCCTCACCAAGCTGGCCTGCCTCATTATATGCCTCACCACACCGGCCTGCCTCACCATGTCCCTCACCATGCTGGCTTGCCTCACCATTTGCCTTGTCATGCTGGCCTGCCTCACCACATGCCTTGCCATGCTGGCTTGCCTCACCACATGCCTTGCCACGCTGGCTTGCCTCACCACATGCCTTGCCAGACATGCTGGCCTGCCTCACTACGTGCCTCATCACCCCAGTCTGCCTCACCATGTGCCTCGCCATAATGGCCGACCTCACCATCTGCCTTGCAACATGACCCTACCTCATCACCACAGCCAAGTACGTTGGAATATGCAGGTGCATGTGCATGGCCACCATCATTGTATGGCCAGCAGGCACGTGCCTATCGCCGGATTTCACCAACGCCATCACCACCAGGATCACCGTCACCAGCATCATTGCCATCACCATCACCTGCCTCATCAAGTGAGTATTTGCTGGACCCACCACCGCGGCGCTGTGGTGGGGACTGGGGCAGGGCACGGGGCAGACCATGTGCATGGGACACAAGGTAGGTATGTTAGAAACATTTACTGCGAGGAAGCGGTGGGGTTTCAGCCCAGTGTACACACGCTCAAAAAAGTAGCATTACAGGGGGTTCTGATGAGTTTCACACTGAACAATCCAGTTGTCTCAGTAGGGTTGGAGGAAGGCAGTTATCAAATGTTTGATTTGTGGTGTCAGTTTGTATTGTGCAGTAGTTGTAACAATACTTTTTTGAGTGTGTGTACCTGTGTTTGATGGCACAAATGCAGGTGTGCAGCCAGAATTCCTGTGCAATGCATCATCCACTCCTGTTGATTTTTTCATATATATAAATATATATATATATATATATATATATATATATATAAATATTTATATATATATATATATATATATATATATATATATATATATGAAAAAATAGATTTCATTTAGGGGAAATAAATGCATTCAGGGATTACTACTGTAATTGGGGTGAAACCTTGCACGTTCATGAAAGTGTAAAAATGAAGGAGTGGACAGTGACGAAAGTTAGTGAGATGTATGTTTGGCTTGCACTGACTGTGTTGATGCCTCACATCAAAAAACACAATATTCATGATTACTGGCTAGTGGATGACATTGCTTTGGTGTCAATGTTCGGAAAGTATATACCACAGGACAGGTACCTCGACATCCATTGGTACCTGCATTTATCATCCAACATGGGTCCACATCTAAACAACAGGTTCAGGCCATTCCAGATGGTTGTTATTGACGAACTGCGTGTTATGTTCAAGGGATGTCTTGCCTCCATAAGGTAAATTCTATCAAAGAGACATCATTTTGAAATTAAGGTTTTTGCTTTGTGTGATTGCAAGACTGGCTATGTGATAGATTTTATTGTTTATACAGCAAGTGATGCAGAGTTATCGAAGTACAACCCCCTTGGCTTCTCTGGCTCAGTCGTGAAGAAGCTCATGGACAGGTACTTCGGTGGCAATTATATCCTGTTAACAGATAATTATTACACAGCACAAAGTCTTGCAAAGTACCTGCAAGAACACAAAATTGGATGATGTGGCATTGTCCGTGCAAAGAGGAAACATTGGGCATCCTTTCCCATGGGAACTGTGAAGGGGGAGTGGAGGACCCTGAAATCAGGTAAACTTGCTATTCACTGGCATGATAAGGTAAATGTCCTCTCCACAGTCCATGAAGGTAAGTTGATAGATACAGGCAAGGTTGACAAAGGAACGAGGCAGCCAGTCTTCAAGCCTGATGCTGTTATCGACTATAATGTCAACATGCACTCATCGATAAACCTGATATGCAGATCGGCACCATCAACTGTCTGAGGTAGTGGTGTAAGTGGTACAAGATGGCATTTTTACATATACTTGTCATCTGTGTACTGAA
This sequence comes from Coenobita brevimanus, assembly GCF_032717465.1. Lineage (NCBI taxonomy): Eukaryota > Metazoa > Arthropoda > Malacostraca > Decapoda > Coenobitidae > Coenobita > Coenobita brevimanus. The sequence continues at coordinate 26,097,650 of NC_137011.1, read as the reverse complement.
TGCCTTCATTCTTTACAAGGATGTAACACAGACAAGCACGTCCCTCAGGTAGTTTGGGAAGGATGTAATTTACGGCCTTCTAGAGAGATAAGGGCAAGTATTGCCTGCTGTGAAACGGAATCACAGTGTACAGCAACTGCCCAACAAGCTGTAATGCAGGGACTACCTCTATAGGCATTACATAAAAGCGCTGCCTCCAACACCTGCAGGCAAAGAAGCCTTCCAGCATTGCTATGTTTGCACAAATTCATTGCACTGACCACAACAACGCCGTATGACGAGGTGGTGGTGAGCTGAATGTCAGGTGGCACTGTGCACTGCTTGTTTCTTTGACTTTCACTCAAAGAACGAGATGTAGAAATCTGGGTCGTATGTGTTAGCTTAGTACATATGTTGGTTTTTGTGTAATTAGAAAAAAACGGTTTTGCTGCACTGTGTATATTTATGTGAATAATGGAAGCAGAAATTCTGTTTCATGAAGTCAATGCCTTATTTTTTATTGTAGTAGTAGCAGTAGTGATAGCAGTAGTAATAGTAGTGGTAGTTGTAGTAGTAGTAGTAGTAGTAGTAGTAGTAGTTGTAGTAGTAGTAGTAGTAGTGGTAGTTGTAGTAGCACTAGTAGTAGTTGTTGGTGTAGTAGTATTTGTAGTAGTTGTTGTAATATCCAGACTTCTAGTGGAACTGTGGTGCTAGAATTGAGCGACAGTGCAAGCCAAACATACATCTGTGTGTGTGTGTAAGGCGGTGGTGGCGGGACACTGGTCAGGCAAGCAGCTAGCCTGGCTCAAGGCCGTTGTTATGGTTACTGGACTCCCAGCAGCAACCACGCCACAATTATGGAATATTTTCATATGAATAGTGTTTGTGGTGGATTGCAGTCTTCTGGAAGTTATATTATTTTGAAGGACTAGTCTAAGCCTTCGTTGTGCCATCGCACCTCTGTCATGCACATGGACACAGGCAAAAAAACAACAAAAATTGCCCTCTTTCCCCTCTCACTCACTTTCCCTACATGCACTTCACTGACCATCTGAGGCAATCAGATTGAAGTCGAAAGATTGATGAGTATTATGACACCTAGTTTTTTTTTTTTTTTTGGTTAAGTATTAACTGAGATATGAGGGTTTAAAAATAGACAATTTTCTCAGGAATGTCCAGCTGTGGGAAGGGTTGACGGGAATATATGCCATGTAAGTAGACATAGCCGAGGAGTGTAATTATACAGAGAAGGTTATCTGGCCACCAATCTCGATAGCGTGGTTTTAGGTAGTTGTAGTGAGATAGGACACTTGATTATGGACTGTTAAGCTCAGCCAGAATTAAGTAGTGAGATGTAGCATCAACGGGGTGAGTTAGAGCACTCTTGGGTTACAAAGTTTATTGCACAAAATTATAAAAAAGGTGAGCTAGAGTTTAGTTGAGCGTGATACTAACGTCGGACCTTCTCACCAGCCCTTCTCTCCCCTTTCTCTCTCTAACCCTCTTCTTCTCACCGTATCTGACCCTCGCGTTAACGGGCCTACTCTCCAACCCCTTCTTCTGATCTGAAGGGAATCTCTCCGACATTATATGCAGCGTGGGGAGGATGTGTATGGTAAATTTCCTATCACGTGGACTGACTGACTAGGGCTGGTTACTCCATGTGTTTGGATACGTCATGAAATTCTTGTTTGTCTGGCCTACGAGGAAATTTGAGATACATCGTATGGTTAAGAATTCTTGATGGTCTGGGACAACAAGGGTTGTGGATGTACATTATGTGAACTGACATTCCTGGATCGTCTAGGGAAGGGAATGTGTTCTCTAACTCTTCCTGGAGGACTCAGACATAACTACCTGTTCTACTTATTGTTACCTATAGCTATATGCAGTAGTTACATATAGTATTGTGTTATATTACGCCTACAGCCGGATGCAATGGTTTAAGGAGTGTAAATTTCTCGTGCCTGGTAATGGTACCCCGTTCATTTCCTACTCCCAGATGAAAGAAAAATGTAAGGGCAAATCATATGAGTACAACTATGAATACCAGATTTGTTCTAGTGGCAAGTACCAGTGTCACCGTCCTAACTTTTCAACAAAGACCCCTGTAATCAAAATCTTTCACGATCTCCATTATTTTTACTTATATTTCATATAAACTATAAGTAGCCTGTAGCAAATTTATTATTCTCAATCCTGACATTTCATACTAATATCATAGCGTCTTGCATCAATAAAGCATTGTGAACCCAAACACATGCACATGCAGTCCTTACAATTTTCACTACTGTGTCAGACTAAAGTAGATTTTTAAAACTCTAATTCTCTTTTCTCCTCACACTCCCATCTCTTTTTTATTAGTATAGAACTGAAAATTTTTCACTGTTTCAAATCAATATTTTAACTAGCACAAGCCATCCCGAACCCCCAGTTTACAATAGTTGTCAGTGTAGTGGTATCTACATTCATATTCAATCATCGCCATTCATACTCACTGGAGAAGCTGCCAGCCATTCTTTAGAGAACTCTTTCATTGTTAGCTAGCTTTTCAGTTTTATATATATAATATTTAATATTCAGTTCTCGACAACACAGCACTAATCTCACACCCTTTGCCATCATCTATATATCAATTGTCCTTTGCCTTCTGCATTATCCTGGATGCTCTAAAAATATGTTCGCAGCTTGATCATGTGGCTGAGGTTGCAGCACCGTGGGGTGTGGGTGTGTTAAAAAAGATAGGGAACACCCAGGATGCCAATGTGACACAGGCACAGCTCTCCCAGGTGGTTGGCCAAGCTCGCAAGGTATGTCACTCTCCTGTTACTGCTGAGACAGATAGGTCACACACATTTGAACTAAGAGAGAAGGGTTACAGTTATATTACTCCTGATGGAGGTACGTCACTTATGTTATCAATGAAATGGGCAGATCAGTGAACTAAATAGTACATGGTGACATACCCAGCTACGGCAGGTGTCATGGTCCGTGACGGTGGTGGTAGTGAGTGATGATCCAGTGTTCCTCGCCGTTTTCGCCAAGTGGTCCCTCGAGGGCCGTCTCCTGCTGTGGTCGACAAGGCTCCTTATCCTCACCCACCTCCCAATCCACCGCCTCCACCATATCCAGAACACACTTGCCATGACCAACTCCATGCTGCTTCAGTTTACTTATGATCCCTCACTCAGGTTAGAGCTAAATATGATACGGTACTCATAGGATGATAGTCCTGCAAGAAGCAAATCAGCAACCTGGATTAAATATGTGAAGATAACAAATCTTGTGGTTATTGTTTACATCTTTTTCTTTTTTTAGCACTTTGTTAAAGGATCATTAACAAGTAGAATGTCTCTTTTAAAGTAAGCATCCTTGATGAAGTAATGTCAAATACCAAGGATACATTGAATAGTTAACTTAGCAACATGTTTGGTGCATTTCCTTAAGAAGGGATTAGCTTAGAAATATTTCAAGGGCATTTATTAACAATGCAACTTAATACAGACAAAAGTGAATATGAACTTGTGATCTGAGTATATTTCACTGTGTTTCAGTGTGTCCGTGAATCTGTGATACATGCTTAACTGTTCACTTTTTCACCGTATTTTGCATTAGGTTTGCATTATTCCTGTGTAATATGCAGGTTGCTGGGCACGATGATCAGAAAATTTATATTTTAATTTCAGAGTTAAAATTTACATTGAGCTGCCCTATAGTCAGCCAGGAACTCAACCAGTGACTGTAGCCACCTGGTCACCCGGCAAAGGATTTGTCATGAAATCGTCCACCCCATTTTATTTTGACAAATTTTCCAGGTAATATATTTTTATCAGAGCCTATTAGTTTGACTATACTTAGATTTTTACTCATCTAATTAAATGACTGAAATATGTGCAGGCAACACAATCAGTGTTTTGTTATGATGTATGAAGTGGAAGAAAGTATGCCTTTACCCATCAGGGCTCCGCCCATATTTTTATCTCTTTTAGGATACTTTACAATTCTAGCTGAGTCACACGCACGCTGAAGAAGAAATCAGCTTAGTTATATTTTCCGACCATTATTGGCACATACATGCAGTAGTTTCGTTAAGAAACATAGGTTTTTAGACGAAGAAAATGCTGAGATTTCTCAAGAATACATCCTAATTTGAATTGGGTGATGATTAAATATCCTTTTGATGGCTATAACTTAAAACTGCAGGGTAGGTCACTTCGGTAACCGATGTATTAAACAAATGGCATTAATGGAAAGTTGTCTCTAGGAGTTTTATGCAACAATCAAGAATTAAATAAAACCAATCATCTCAGAAATGAAAGAATGATAAGAAAATCTAAGTAGCAGGCCAAATGTTTACACATACAATTTTCATAGTGGGTTTTAGCCTATAGAATGTTCGAAAGTGTTGAATTTCATTGCAGAATCGTACAGTACCAGTCTTTACAAAGAGAATAGTTAGAACCAGAGAAAGAAATTATTTTACTAAGTAACTAAGAACGGCGGATTACACGTTTCTCTATCTGAACGCCCAGACCGTAATGGTTCACTTCAGATCCTTGATGGACCGCCGCTAATTGTTTTTTTTTATATGGTATGGATGGACAGAAAAAGAAATCTCTAAGAGCCTAGTAAAGTAGTGGCCTCAGAGTAGAATAAGTTTTAAGAAAATCATGAAAATTGCATGCAAGGTCGTTTACATTTATTGCTAAGTGTTCATAATGGGTTAACCTACAGCATGTTGAAAAGTGTTTATATTTATTGTAGAACTGTGTTATACCAGTCGTTACAAAGGAAAAAAATATATAGTCACTGGGAATGGCGGATGAGGCCTTTCTCGCTCAGCTCTGCAATGATTTCGGGCATTTTCAGAGCAGTCTCGCATAGCCTCTGTAAATTCCGTTGTTATTATCCCTATGCGTTTATGAAGTAAGGATAATGCTCAACACACCCACTCCAAATAAAGGACTGTCTCTATCAGTCTATCTATCTATAGCCGGCGCCCTAATCCGGCAAAGGGTGGCCGCAAAAAAACGCATCCAAGTCGTTCTGTCACCCACCGTTTGACTGCCCTCCCTCCAACTTAATCCTCTCTCCCTCATATACCTCTCAACTCCATCCCACCACTTCCTCCTCGGTCTCCCCCTCCCTCCACTTCACCTACACACGCTCTCTTAGTCAGTCTTTCATTCCCCATTCTCTCCATATGTCCAAACCACCTCAGTGTATTTCTCCAAATTTTCTTAATCACATCTACATCCACCCCACAATGCTCTTTCACTTCTTCATTCGTCAACCTGTCTCTCCATGTCACTCCACATGCTCCTCTCAGGTAACTCATTTCCACTGTTCTCACTCTTGACTTGTTCCCCTCTACCAAAGTCCACGCCTCGCTTATATACATCAGGGTAGGGATCACAATACTATAAAAATATTGTAAATGGGAAAAAACGTAAGTTAGAGGTGTGAACACAGGGTTTTTAAGCCAGATGAAAGTTGTGCTTTCAAGTTTTTTTTTTTTTTTTTCACATAGACAATGGAGAAAATCAAGTACACTTCATAGACACTTACCTGTCAAAGGCTGTGGTGCCTTATGTGGAAGGGAGGTTATGTTGCTCTAGTTTGGCTGTATCTTCTCAAAGTCAGCGTCTATATAATCACCCAGAGCAGAAGTAAACAACATTTCTACCAACTTACCTTTATTCCTTCTGGGCTCCAGGTCAACAGTTCGTGCTTAGCTTGGCGACTTAACACACAAAATACTAAGATCTTCGCCAATTTATGCTCACAACTGGTACTAGAAAGCTTACACAATGTCCCCAAAAGTTGCAATTGTTCTCTCTCTCTCTCTCTCTCTCTCTCTCTCTCTCTCTCACACACACACACACACACACACACACACACACACACACACACACACACACACACACACACACACACACACACACGGGAATATGCATCGTTTCCATTCGGTTCCCGCAACGTCCATCTCAGCAGTAACTTCAACAAACAAGGAATGAGGCTATGGCACACCTAATGTCTGACTTGGCTCGTATCTCTGACAGGGGTAAAAATAATCTTGTTGTTTTAATGCATCAAAGACTCAGTTCTTACACCTATCAATTCGACAAAATCTTCCACAGGTATACCCACTAATGTTTAATAATATTCAGCTTAATCCTGCATCATACTTGAAAAATACTTGGGGTTTCATTCTCTCGGGACTTATCTTGGAAAGATCATATTACTGTGCATCTCTTGTAAAATCAGCTTCCAAGAGATTAGGTGTGCTAAGCCGACTCCGTTCCTTCATTACCCCTGCATATTTGTTTACTCTATACACGGGTTTTATCCGTCCCTGTGTAGAGTACAACTCTCATGTGTGGGAAGGCTCCCCACATACCGCACTTCTAAATAGAGTGGAGTCAAAGGCTTTTCGTCTCATTAACTCTCCTCCTCTTACTGGCTTCCTTCAGCCTCTGTCTCTTTGCCGCACTGTTGCATCTTTATCTCTTCTCTATCGCTGCTTCAGTGGTCACTGCTCATCTGAACTGTCTGCTTGCATTCCTCCACCACTACGACGGGCGCGTAGCACCCATCGAGCAGCAAACTCTCATCCCTTTTCTGTCCAACTCTCTGATGCAAGAGTTAACCGTTACTTCCAGTCCATCATTTATGCAACAGGTCAGCTCTGGAACTGTTTCCCTCTGTCAGTATTTCCTGCTAGCTATGATCTCCAGTCTTTCAAATGCAGTGTGTCCAGGCATCTCGAAATTATCGGATCTTGAAGTTGACTTTCTCTTGTATTCTGTTTTTCTCTTGGAAGGAACAGTTATTGCAGGCCAGTGGCCTTTGGTTCCTTCTTTCTAACATTTAAAAAAAATTAGGCTTTCCTTGAACGGTGCGACGTAAAAATTCGTTTTTTTTTTTTTCTATGGCCAACTACCACTGCTGCATTCCATACATGCTAAGCAATCTGATATGGCCAAGAATATGCTGTATATTTGCCGTAAATTGGCCCTCAGACACAACGAAAGTGAATCACTTGAAAACATAACACTCCTTCCATTCACATTTGTGCTACAATGGTAGCTAAAAAAAAAAAAAAAGACTCACAAGACACCTTTTTCACTGCATGCTTCCAAGTAAGCAATTACACATTTATGGTTCATTATAAATTATTTGTCCAACTTAGTTTCTTGCATTTACTTGCCAATACTTAACATATTTCCTGACACTGCTGTCCCCAATATCCAGTAAACAAATTCCGTTTCATGACGGAACCACTTCTGTGTACAGTGAAATACGTTCAGCTCTACATATAAATATACTGCCAATTCTCCAGGGCATAAGTAAATCGTCAGCAATAAATCCCCAATTTCACAATTAGGCGAAATAAAGTATCCAGCGACAGATGACGCGACGAGTTCAAGGTTGAAACTGCCACGAACAGGAGCAGAAAAGAGATTGCCTGCATGAGCAAAAAGCTGGGAGTCCTATATTAAGGACTGTCAAATATATTATAACGTTGCTGATAACTGACTTATTCGGCAATTGGGTGCAAGATCTGTTACAAAATTTTAAGGTAAACTACCACAGCATAACTGGGAAATTGCACTCTCACGCAACGATGCATGTGGGTCCCTCAGTGACATGTTTTGCTGTTGCGTGTTGGGCTTCAAGGATGTTATTAGAGTACATATTTTTTTCAAGGTTTGGATAATAGAATTGCTCTTTACCTAATCACTCCAATGATGTATTTCGTGTTGTATTTTTGCTAGCTCCAGAGGCTCTTTGCAACTTAAGGGAACGTTATGAAATGGATAGATTGAATAGTCTTCCGCTTACGATTTCAGGATGAAGACCTTGATGAATATGAATGAAGAGTAAACATTTAAAACTAACATAAATGATATAAAGCAGTGGTTCTCAGCCTTTTTGTTCCTATGTACCCCTTGAACATTTTCGGCAGTGGCCATGTACCCCTCACCCATAACATGGAATGGAATATAAAATGCATAGTTTGCTATTTTTATTTATTTATCTTAGAATGTATATTACAGTTATAGACCTTATTCACTTCTCACTGCAGGAATAACATACTAGTTATTATTATTCGTAACGGTGAAGATGACAGTACATTGAATGAAATAATTATATATTCGTATAGTGCAGGATCTCAAAAAATGATTCACATGCGCTACAAAACATCAGGAACAACAAAGAATAAAAAAAACAAAAACAGAAAACCAATGTACCATTATAAGTTACTAATATGGGGAAGTTACTGTGACTATGGTGCTAAAAACATTTGCTAAATTTGATGAGCTGGTTGAGCCTGTTTCTTTGGTAGCAATGAGTCAATCCTAGGCATATTCTCTGAAAAGGCAACTCTCATGTCGTCCTGAAGTGAGAGTTGTGCACTGTACTTGTTTTTTATCGTGCACATCTGTGAGAATGCCTGCTCACAGCGATAAGTAGAGGGAAACACCAAAAGTTTCTCCACGCGCTTCTTTGCCAATTATGGATAAGAAGTAGCCATTGCTGACCAGAATTTTTTCAGTGACAAACTTTCAAAAGAATCTTTTGCAGTTGAGTCCCAGACAAGGTCCCCGAATTCATTCTGCAGTTCATCTGGATGTGATCTTGGGTCAATTTTTGAGTTGACAGTTCAAGTCACTGATATCTGGAAAATAGGAATTCAGTTCGTAACTGAGAGAAGTCCAGTGCTCCTGGATGGGAACACTGATCTCATGCACTTCATCTTCATTAAGTGCTACCAATCCTTCGCTCAGATTCTCAAATATGTCATACCGACACGTTTTTACTTTTTCTTGCCACAACTCAAATTCGACAAAGTCAATCACAGGAATAATTTGTTGACTGTGTTTAGGTTCGTTCGTTCGTTTCTAGATATCCTTCACCTATAGTGAAGTCCGGGCCATACATTAGCCCGGTCAGTGGGGTGTTGTCTGACTTGTAAATAGTAAGGGGGAACACAGGGCCTGGGAGGTTCCAAGGGGCCGCCCAGCACACTCGCCGTGTCTTCTTGCTGGTTTTGTGGTATGTGTTTGTGTTGAGGTGAAAAAATATGTCATTTAGATAAGCCAGCTTCGTGATCCACTTATCAGACAACTTATCTACAAACTTCCTTGTTTTACTCTTCTCGTTTCTGTCGAAGAATTCTTTCAGTTCCTTTTTTAATGTTGCAACTCGAGCTACATTACCCCTTGACAGCCACCTTACTTCTGTGTGGAAAAGGAGTGACTCTTCTTCAGCATTAAGTTCTTGACACACCAGACGCAGCATCCTTGTGTTCAGAGGACTGGAATTTAAGTTCACCATGATTATAACATCGTCAAGCACGGACTTGAGCTCAGAAGGCAGGGTCTTTGCAGATAATGCATATCGGTGAATCATACAATGCAACTTGCTTGCATTAGGGCTAGCTGCTACAACCCGTCATTGGAAACCAGACTGACATCCTAGCGCTGCAGGGGCCCCATCTGTTGTAGATCCTGCCATGTTTTCCCAAGAAAGCCCTTCTTTTTCAAGGAAAGTGGATGCTGCTTCATAGATGTCTTCTCCTTTTGCTGTAGTTTCCAAGTGGTGACGAAACAGAAATTCTTCTTTAAAGTCAGAACTGTGTAAACAAGCAGTTGGGCACATGATGATATATCGGTCGACTCGTCAAGCTGAATGGCAAAGATGCACAGAGGAGCTTCCTTGATCTCTGAAATGATTTGATGCATGATCTCTTCAGGTAAGTCGCATATTCTATGCAAAGTATCATTTGACAGTGATACGGTATTCAGTTTCTTAGCCGCATTTTCTTCAAATATGCAGCCAACAATACTGCATCTTTGCAGCATGGCAAGACCAAAGTTTCAACTATTGTGTGAGGCTTTTTATTTTTTGCAACTCTCAGGGAAACCATATATGATGTACGCAGGCTAGCTTCATATTGTTTAGACACGTGACCACCACGGTCAAGTCGTGCACGCTTGAGATCAATTGCCTTTCTCTCAAAATAGGATGAGTCTTGGTCAGATAGTTCAGGATAGCAGCTAGAAAAATGCCGTTCGAGAAGACTGGGTTTCATGCAACCTTCTGAATGCATTTTATGGCAGACAGTACACATTGTGGTAAATCTTTGCCTTGCTTGCTCAGAACCGTGAAACCAAATTTGATGTTAGATTCACTGTAAGTTCTTTTCTTTCCAGATCCAGAAGGTGCCATCATTACCTGCAAAAGCAGCAGAATAGAGATGGGCACACACACACACACACACACACACACACACACACACACACACACACACACACACACACACACACACACACACACACACACACACACACACCTAAGCCTAGACTAGAAGTAGGCACACCATTAACATTAACACACCACACCATTAACATAGTCACAGTTCGTGACTAACCCCAGTCTGTCGCAACACACAAGACTTAGATACACCACACCACAAAAGCCACACTGTAGCAGAAATTGTCATTTATTTAAGCGGCTAAAATTGTTCTATAATTGTTTGGCTAAAATTTAGCCAAACTGCCGGAGAACACCCTGTAGTACAGTGAAAAGTGTACTGTATTATGTAAGACACCACTAACTTAACTATGCAGATACAACCGAAATTTTGAATGCCAATAAAGAAAAACAGTGGAAACTGTCACAGAGGTGAAAACAGAATGAAGGGTGTTGGAGGAATGGAAGTGAGAGGGAGCAGGGAGTCACAGTGACATACTCGTACATGACGTGAACAAGACGCATATTAACAGTCGCGACAGAAAAAGGGCAAAAGTAAAAGATGTATTTTGGCTTCCCAGAGTTGTGTGACAAACTCAGTTCCTCATTAATTTAATTCTAGTTAATGCATACCCAGTTCAAAATCTGTAGATCTGAGGTTTGCATACATTCTAGATGCGCATGTATAAATCAGTTTGGGACAATGTTTACTGTATTATTATATACACAGGTTTTCCTCTAATTCAAAACCCCAGCATTTCGAAGCCTGTCACATACCTCAGAGATTCCCCTCGCATACCGCTGGGGATACGCCTATCCCATGTTGAGAACCACTGATCTAAAGGCTATTATGGCATCAGCCTGAAGATGGGTGGGGTTACTGTGATGGTTTAAATCTTCTACATGGAAAAGCGTAATTTTTTTTCTTTTTTATTCAAGGTTAAGCCCCCGCCCCCGCGTGGTGGTGTCAAGGGTACTGACGGCAATTGATGCCCCTGTGACCATCGACGACCCAGATTACCCCGGGGAGAAGAAGGTCATCGGCCTTAACCAGAGAAACATCCTGATAGAGACCATTGCTGCTAATATGAACTTCTCGTAAATATGTTTGTGTACTTAATTTTTCGAAAAAATGAATGATGAATGACGGGATGTGTTGTATGTTTCTGCTGTCAGTGTCACTTTTATCATTCCTACTACTGTCTCTGTATCCTAATCATGCCATTTATTAGCATATGATAATACTGATGATGATTTTCATGTAATACAATTTGCTATAAATTTTGTATATATAGGACAAATTTCTTTATGTTTGTGTGTGTGTGTTTTTTTTTCACCGAAAATTGCATCAAATTTATGTAGTACAACCATGAATTTTCACAGCAACAAATTCTTTATGCATTCCAGAATTAAATATGTGGAGCCAGGTGACGGGCAGTGGGGAATGAGGGACAGTGACGGGGAATGGACGGGCATGATAGGGATGGTGTACCGACAGGTGAGTCAAATTAACCCTTAACTGCTTGGGTCCATACATAGCACGGAGTTGAAGATTCACCGACGGATGTCAGGATTCGACCTTTCACATCAGTATTTGAACGCAGGAGTGTTCTAAGGCTGGCAGTTGATTTCCGGGCTTTGAGTTTCTAGAGCACAGTGGCCACCAAGCCCCAGTTTTGTGTTGGCTTTGGCTATGAAAGGTTATGTTATATTACTCCAACTCCTCCCCCACAGTCACACTTTTCTTGCCTTAAAAGTGGTAATAATAAAAAAAGAAAGATCAGTGTGTAAAAAACATTTACAGAACTTAGTGATAACATTTGTTTTGTAACTTGCAATACTTTGGTGATAGAAACTCCGTGTACAAACAGCTAGATAAGGAGTTTATTACAAGCTCACAGTAAAATAGTCTGCCCTTCTCGGCTGCCTGATATCAACTGATGCAATAACGCCGTCTTCAGGCGTGGGAAAGCATGCTGACCTAGCAAGATTAGTGGGGGCATGTATGCATTGGGGGGGGGACATATATACATCGGGGGTAGACATATTGTGGAGGGGGTACACTACTCCCCCGGGTAGCTGAGACGGTGTCTCCTGACACCGATAATTAAATGGTGGTTGATTATAGTAGTAAGGCAGGACCGGGAGGTGTGTACAAGGGATAAGTATGATACAGGGGCAGTAGGGGAGACATGGCCATGTTGAGGGGAGGGAATTAGAAGGATATATACATATAAGATATACAAGGATTAATAGGTACAAATCCAGTAAGGGTCGAAGGTATATAGAAACATAATGGGAATTACACAATAATAGTTTGACACATGATAAACAAGGAGTAGATATGAGAGTTCTATTGTTGTTCGTCCTTCATTTTTTTTTTTTTTTTTTTTTTGTAGGATACACTGTCACACAGTAATGCATGAAAGAAATACCGTCATTTTCTAGTAGGCAGAGTGCTGTTCACAGTTTGGTTAATTGTTAGATGGCAATGGTAGTCACTGAATGTGAGGGCACTAAGTACAGGGAGTTTCTATGTCGAGTGTAGGGCGTACTATGCCTGTAGCGACTCTGATTTCCTGGAGTCGACGTTCCATTTTTCTGACACAACAATGCACTGCACAGATGATAAGTAGAAAACCTATGAAAGCGATAACCACAGGGGGAAACACAACTGTTGGATGAACCCATGAACGGCTGAAGGCCAGATAAAATTGATCCATAATGAAATCACTGTCATTGAGGAAGGTGAGCATGCGCAAGTGAGGGGAGGTGATGGTAATGTTGGCAGATGGTAGGGTTGAAGGCATGTTGATTGGTTGAAAGATGTCATAAGAGTGTTTACGAACAGCTTGGTGATAGCGAGTGGCGTAAGTGATGACGGACTCTGATTTGGCGGTACAATAGTCAGGTGCTTTGTAGAGACCACTAGCGGGGACGGAGCGAACGGAAGAACCAGGAAGCATGATTGTGACAGAGATGGGAACAGCAAAGAAGAAGTACTGGACATGGTTGAGGTGAGCATGGTGGACCGGGAGGTCAGGAGCTGGGACAAAAGAACAAGCCGAGTAGAGGGAATGGTTGCGAACTAAAGCAGACTCACAGGGTGTAGCACTGCTAGGGAAGATAGCAAAAAGGTGGGCAGCACAGAGACGAGAGGTCGGAGTAAGGGAGGAACATTGGTGGAGGTCTGTGGAAGAAAGGAAGGCAACGGAAAGATGATCATGGGAGAGGAGGAAATATTCTGAAGGAACAGATACCTGTAACAAGGAGCTGTTGAGGCGGAAAGGGAAGGGTATGATGTGGAAAAGGTTAAAGGTTATGGCAGAACGGAGAGGAATATGGACGACGACGGATGTAGTGAGAAGAGTGGCTTCGAGAACAGGATAATAATATTCAAGGGAGGAGTAAGGGAGGACTGGGGAGAGACCGAAGGTGGAGTGAGCCCATTCCAGGACAGAACGGAGAGCTGAGACAGGTACTAAGTCGGCAGTGACACGTCCATTGATAGCATCGACCAGGATACGAACCAAGGCAGAGACTTGAGACAAGAGAGAGTCAATGGCTAGCAGGAGATTATCCATGTGGAGTTTGAGGTTGAAGAACTGAGAGATAACGTTGAGATCTGAAAGGTGGCATTGTAAGATATCGGTGAAATTGTTTAGAGTGGACGTGACATCATTGAGTTGGGTTGTGAGCTTCTGTAACATAGTATGTTGGATTTTAATGACTCGGCGTTGTGATTCTAGGGCTGAAGCTACATGAGTGAGATCAGATTTAAAGCCAGAAATGTCACAGGCTGTAGCAACGCCAAACAAGCCACTCAGAATCTCACCGCCGAAGTCAAAGAGACCTCGTTTCAGACGAGAATGACCCACGGGTGTCTGAATGGAAAATGTGTCATTGAGCTCAGTGAATCTGTTACTTATGTATTGCAATTGCCAGGAGAGTGGGAGGAAAAGGTTATAGAGATACTCATTCGGGTTGTGTGTCCCCATGAGGGCCGTGAGATGGTTCCTGATTCCGTGGAGCTGGTGCGTGTAGGCAGGTAGGGCAATGGCTACGTCGGCCAGGGGCGCAAGATCGTAGCGCAAAGAGGCGATGTCGACGATATGCATTACCTCACCTCCCGAGCCGACCAAGGCCCCGGGACGTACTCCACCATCGTCCTGACCTGACCCAGACCCCAGGAGGGTCAGCACTGCCAGCAGGGAGATCGCTAACATCGTACCTAGAAAATCAGGGTAGAGTTAATGGGGGAGGTCGTGAAGAGGTTGATGGGCAGAGCGCAGTTTGGACCGATATTGATTGGTTGATGAATGAGCAGGTGGAGATGGAGATGAAGGAGACTGAGGGATAGGTGGAGACAAAGTAGACTGAGGGATGGGAGGAGGGGAAGAGGGGGCAGGAGGTTGTGGAAGTGACTCTTCCAACATGAGGCCACGGGGTGCTCGCTTTAAGTTATCGACGTGGACCCATCTGGTGTCCTTACTGGACAGGTCCTGGAGATTAAATTTGTTGCCTTGTTGAGTGAGGACTCGGTGGGGCCCTGTAAATTTGTCATCCAACTTGGAGGAATGCATATGGGAATGAGCAAAGACAAGATCGCCTACACTGATAGTGATAGGAGAGGCGGACTTATGTTGGCGCTGCAGCATGTCCTCCTGAGAGGAAGCCAAAGTGGATTGGACATACTGGTGGATTGTCTGGAAGTTGGCCAATTTTAGTTTAACATAATCATCCATGTTGTAGATGGGTTCTGGCTTTGAGGATAAGAGAGAGTATGGGAGGTCCTTGTCAAAACCAAAGAGGACGAAGAAGGGAGATTCAGCAATGGATGCATTGATGGAACTATTGATGGAGGATGCCACTTGGGGAATCCAGTCATCCCAGGACGAACTATGGGAGCCTAGATGTCTGAGGCACTCTAAGATTTTTCGGTTGTGGCGTTCTACAAGGCCATTGGAAGCCGGATGGTTAGGCACGACGTTGCACTTACTGATACGAAAGTGGCGACAGATCTCATCGAGAAGGCTATTGTTGAACTCTGTACCTTTGTCAGTAAGAATGGTATGAGGGGTACTGAATGGGCAAATTACGTGATCTACAAAGGCACGGGCAACGCTCTTCGCGGTCTTGTCGGAGAGGGGTACGAAGACACAGTAGCGGGAGAAGTGGTCGACCGCTACGAACAAGTACTCAGCGCCAGATTCTGTGAGAGGTAGTTTTAAGAGATCGATTGAGACAGTTTCCCATGGTCGTGATGGGATTGGGTATTGTAAGAGAGGTGCTGGTAAGCCAGTTGATCCATTGTGGCGGTGGCAGGAGAGACAAGAGTCACAGTGGGCATTGATAACGCGGCGCATGGTTGGCCAATAGTATTTGAGACGTGCTTGGCGCAAGCATCGGTCTTTACCTGGATGGGAAGCTTGAGGAGTATTATGAACAAAATGAAGAACCTTTGGTATCAGGGCAGTGGGGACAACAAGTTGGCGTACTTCGCAATTGGGCATATCTTTGCCTGTTAGCAGTGTTTTCCTGTACAAGAGATCATCATCTAGCATGAACTCATCTAGTGATACTGGCAGAGTAGGTAAGGTCGAAGCATCGCCAGATTCTAGGAAATAAATGACTTTGGACCACATGGGGTCTTGGCGTTGAAAGTTTCGAACAACTTCTGATGTTAGTGTAGTATTTTCAGTTACTTCAGGCTGCAGTGATGTTATAGCTGCTGCTACGTGACGTGAGAGTGCGTCTGCGACTACATTCAACTTGCCTGGTACATATTGAAAAGTGGGATTAAAGTCCTGGATGATGACAGACCATCTAGCTAACCTACCTGTTAGGTTGCGATTCTTGAACAAATCACATAGTGGAAGGTGGTCTGTTTGGATATGCACTGGATAACCATAGACTATATCTCTGAAATGTTTCAAGGACCAGATTACCGCTAGCGCTTCGAGATCTGTGACACTGTAGTTACGTTCAGTGGTTGTAAGGGTGCGACTAGCACACGCTATTACGCGCTTCCTTGATGCTTCATCGAGTTGCATCAAAACGGCACCAAGTCCAGTGCCTGAGGCGTCTGTGCAGAGAAGGAAGGGTGTGGTATAATCAAGGAAAGCTAGAACAGGGGCATTTACAAGAGCTGTCTTTAGCCTTTGGAAAGCCTGTGACTGGTCGTTAGTCCAAACAAAAGGCACATTTTGCTTGAGTAAGTGGGTCAGAGGAGCGGCGATCTTCGCATAATTCCGGATGAAGCGACGATAATAGCCACTGAGGCCCAGGAAACTTCATACAGCTTCGGTAGTGGTAGGTTCTGGGAAGGTAATGATCGCCTTAGTTTTATCCTCATTAGTATGAATGCCTTGTGCATGTACGACATGGCCTAGGAATTTGATTTTTTTTTGCAGGAAGTCACATTTGCTGAGATTAATTTTCAGGCCTGCAAGCTGGAGGCGTTCAAAGATTTGCTGGAGTTTGGTAAAATGATCAGGGATGGATTTACTCACAACAATGATATCATCTAGGTAAGCAAAAAGAGAGTGTCCCATCATACCGCTGAAGACTGAATGGATAAGTCGCATGAACACGGAGGGAGCATTTCTCAGACCAAAAGGGAGTCTCTTAAACTGAAAATGTCCGGAAGGGGTGCTAAAGGCTGTGACTGGGCGAGAGGACTCTTCCATTTCGACCTGCCAGTACCCGCTGAGGAGGTCTAAAGATGAAAAGACTACGTTATTGTCACCAAGGGCTTCTAGCAAATCAGTGTGGACAGGTAACGGGAAACGGTCTGGAACGGTGACAGAATTGACCTTACGATAGTCGACTACTGGTCTAAAGTTGTCGTCCTTCTTTGGTACTAAGAAAAGTGGGCTATTCCATGGACTGATGGAGGGTTCAATAATGTCCTGGTCTAACATGTTCGGTACCATTTGATCTGTTTGCTTTCTCTGGCTGTGAGGCAATCGATACGCTGGTATGTAAATCGGCTGAGTTCCTGGGAGTAGTTCAATCATATGTTTGACAAGGTCTGTTCTACCCATCGGTTCACCGGGTAAGGCAACCACGTTTCTGTACAAGGTCAGAAGGTCAAGGAATTGAGGCGTATTTTCTGGGAAATCTGTGCAAGTGAGATGTGAGAGCATATCGGGTGAATGCGTCGGCGCAGATCCCGTAGAGTTAATAGTACAAACACCGATTGGCGTATCATCAGTCTGAATAGTAGGAATTGAGGGATCCTGGCACACCTTTACGGCCGCTGCGTATACTAGGAAGTCTCCAATCTTTACACCACTTTTAAGTTTTAGTGGAGCATTTGTGACATTGAGCAAGTACAGGTAGCATAAACTGTCCTCTAAGACTGTACACCACGCTGACTCATAAGTCAAGCCATTCACACAACACGTCTCAGGTAGGGTTAGTACATCCACTCCTTCTTTTGCACTGGCAACACAAACAGAGACTTTGGTGAACTCATGCGGTAACAAAACTGTGCACGTATTCGTTACCGCACGTTTCGCCTCTGCGTGTTGGAGATCATTCAGACTGTGTGAGGTAGGTAACTGAGACATGTCTGAGTCAGCGATAGTGTTGTCGGGAGAGGATGTAAGAGCCATGTTCGAGGGCTGAGATGATGTATCAGGAGACATTGAGGAATTTATGTCCTAGCTCGCAGTCAGTAAAGGAATGATCTCTGTATTCTCAGATGATGATAGTGGTGGTTTGGGCTGGGTTGGACTTTTTGGTAGTGATAGGGACAGAGGTAATTGAAGGACTGATTTGATCGTAAGAACAGGATGGGGACATTCCATAGTGTAAACCGGGAATCCAGAAATGTCTATACTACCACAAGCAGGTAATAATGCAATGGAATGTTGTGCCATGGTGGAGAAACCAATAAGGGCATCTGCGGATACTGCAAGTCATTAGTGACATGAAATTCAATGAGGATAGGGGGCAAATCTCTGTGGAGTTTGACTTCAAGGGTGACTCTTCCCTTAACCTTAAATTCGGAGCCGTTAACACCACATAGGCGAATGTCTGGTGGTTCTAGGAAACTGACGTGGTTGTGATGGCGATGAATAATTTGTAAGGAATTTTCGGAGATGAGATTTACTATAGATCCTGTGTCCAAGAAGAATGACGTTGGTATGTCATGACTGCTGCCGAGAATGACTAAACCCGAGGATGTTATGGGACCTATGTGGCGGATGGGGAGTTGGGTTTCTGGTTCTACGTGATATTGGTCCGATACGGGCGCGGCGCTTCCCCCGACTGTGGGCGGTTGAGGTAACGACATTCCTCAGTGGTGTGAGTCGTGCTTGATTTGTGGTATTTGCAGTGTGGACGACGTGAGCGGGAAGGCGTACGCTGTCTGGTTTGGGAGTGAGGACGTCTGTATGTACGGTCGCAACTGGATGCTCGATGTCCAGGATGACCACAGTACCAGCAAAGAATCGAAGACTGTGTGTTTCGTCGGGCGCTAGATTGATCACGACCTGCGGTAGGAGAGCGATGTGTGGCAGGTCTGCCGCGTGTGGTGGGACGGGAGCGAGATTGGTCTGGGGTAGTGGAGGTGTGACAGACTGAGGAGGCCAAGGGTTGGGTGGTGCCCTGATGCGTGTAGTTCGAACCTGTTCTTTCATGAATGGCTTTAGTGACCTGAATAATTTTATCTCCTGGATTGAAACCGATTTCCAAGGCTAGCTCTCGCTGTTTAGGAGTAAGCCAGTGAAGGAATCTGAGGTAACCAATTAAGTCAGCAAAGTTGGTGAGTGAAAGCATTGGAACACCATTCTTGTCTTCTAACCATTTCGTGCCTACCAGTAATTGGAGCATCTCGCTACTAGTTGCTTTCATGGTGGCGGCAGCTTCGCGGAGCTTGGCATATTGCCCTGGGATGCGCAAGTCCTCATTTAGTTGGTTTAGGAGATTAATGAATCCCATGAGAGACGCGGTATTTGAATGCTGGCAACAAAGGCTGATGAGTTCCGTACGAAAATCAGCAAAGGTACGAATGCTATCGAAATGTCCTGCACGGATCGCGGATCCGATGTCTGATTTACCGTGGTGCAAGCGACCGAGGAGGTAAGCTACTTTGAGCGATTCCTCGGTAATTTGTCTATTGTTTATTTCTGTTTCGACTTCTCTGAGGAAATCATAGACAGACCAAGTTGGGTCCCGGCCGGTAAATTTGGGACGATTGGCATCGTCGAGATAGATAGACTGTGGAGGGTTGGCCACGGCTGGAAGTGTAGAAGTGGCGGCAGGAGAGGTGTGGGAGAGAGAGAAGGTAGTGGCAGTTAAGGGCGAGCAAGATGGGGTATGAAGGGAGGCAGGAGAGGGAACGACAGGGGAAGGAGTAGAGGAAGAAGGGAGTGTAGAGGCAGGAGTAGAGGAGAAGGTATCTGGATTTACGAGGGTAGGACGGGTAGTAAGTGATTCTGCGGGAAGTGAAACGGGAGTCTCAGGTACAGGGCGGTGGTACTCTTTGCCACTTCGTAAATGAGTGATTGTGTTAGAGTCGGCAGACGGGGTATGAGCAGGTGATGTTTCCGGGTCGAGAGGGCTGGTGGTAAGCGGTTGACGTGGAAAGTATGACATTTAATGCGGCAATGGAAGATGAAAGGATGAAGATGGATACGTAGGTGGAAATGTATAAATAACAATGAGAGAATGGAATACACGAGGTGTGAAAATGAATGAAGGTGCGGGCATGGATGGTTTAAATAAAATGCGAAGGATGAGATGGAGTATAAATAACGTAGGTGAAGATGAAAAACGGGGTAATGAAAATGAGATGGAATATTTACAATAACCAATCTGTAGAGAAAATCGAGGATAATCTCTATAGAAAGGAAAGATATACTATAGTTACACAGTAGAAACGGGAGTGTCGAGATGGATGACGTGCAGGGTGGCTGGGCGTAGCTGGGCTGGGGCGGGGCGGGGCGGGGCGGCGGTGGAGAGACAGCTGGGCGGAGAGGAGAAGAGACGCCGGGATGAATCACCGGCAGGGAGTGGCAGTCTTAGGAGGCTCCGTAATGCAGACCAGATGCGGGTGATGGCGGAGGCCGGTGGTGGGTGGTGAAGGCAGATGTCGGCGCGAGGCAGGTGTAGAGCTGGTGAGTTGCAAATGCAGAGATTGGTGGTGGGCAGGCAGCGGGCAGACAGTGATAAGTGGCACCGTGGGGGCAGGAGCTATGATGAGTTCGGAACAGGTGCTGGGAACAGGTGCAACAGGTGCGTAGGTCGGCGACGGCGACACATGCGGTCAGGAACAAGGCGTATGGGTGCGGTTGTTTGAGAGGGGAGCACTGGTGAGAAAAATGGTACACTCGAAAAGCACAGCCAAGGTATAGAGGCACGGAGGAGGGGCGAGGCTGGCAGATGCGAGTCGTCGTGTATCTTGTTGTATCACTAAAAATCGGTGGAGGCGGTCAGAATCTGATGGTTCGAAACACCGCTGCTACCAAATGTAACTTGCAATACTTTGGTGATAGAAACTCCGTGTACAAACAGCTAGATAAGGAGTTTATTACAAGCTCACAGTAAAATAGTCTGCCCTTCTCGGCTGCCTGATATCAACTGATGCAATAACGCCGTCTTCAGGCGAGGGAAAGCATGCTGACCTAGCAAGATTAGTGGGGGCATGTATGCATTGGGGGGGGACATATATACATCGGGGGTAGACATATTGTGGAGGGGTACAGTTTATTATTTTCATAAAGTATTGTTAACATATGTTAAACTATATGTTATGGTGAGTGGAAGCATCACGTACTGTATTATAAAACAGCAGTTTTATATTTCACCTGGTTCTGTACCAGTTGAAAACATATGGTTACTTTATCTGTGATGTTTGTGTTGCTAATATGGAGCTATTATGTAACCTGAGTGCCTATGATATAGAGTAATATGCACTCATTAGGTATATAATCCTCGTGGTTATATCAGCATCTGTTCACACTTTATATGTAAGGATGGCTCCAATGTGCCCACAAGTTTTAACAAACAAAATTATTCATAACTCTTAAATACAGAGGCTTAACACCTTTATAAACATCTATAACCTATTCGATCTCATCTGGGAAGAAAAGAGCCTTAAGCTTTTGAAAGTTCACAGCTGACTGGTTGTCCGACTCCATTCATTATTAACGGTACATTTAAAATTATTTTTATTATAAGGGTTACAATAACCCTTTAGCGATCAGATTGCTGAAATAAATATTAGATATAGTTATTTGCACAGAGTGATTTAAAACGGGGCATTACAAGATGAGGGAGGCAGTGGCTCAATCGGTAGAGGTGGCCTGCAGTCCTGCCGTACTCAGGTTCAAATCCCAGCTGGGCCAGGGAACAGTTTAAGGATAGAAAAGATGAAGTCCTTTTTTCCAGGTGGATCAGTGAAAGGCGAGGAGAGACAAAGGTGGTGGTGAACACTGAAATTTCATAGAGTGGAAATTTCACAGAAAGGAGAAATGGATAGAATGTGTTCCATTGCAGAAGTCAAAGAATTTTTAAGTCAGTAGAATTAGAGAAGTGGTTTCCAACCTGTGGGGTGCGCCCCCCTAGGGGGGCACGAAGGCTTGATAAAGAGGGTAATTATATTTGATAACTTTGAATTATGATGGAATTCAGTAATTTCTAAATATGGAGAAAATATTTCAGATATGAATAAGAAATCTAGTTATCTGAATAAATAAACAATTTCAAAGATTAAGAATCTATGATATTTATTGACATGTGCCAACTATGCTAGTAAAATACAGTATTTGAGGAAGATGGGTGCAGGGAATGTGTCATTTATTGGGGGGAGGGCGAGAATTACAAATGGCTGGAAACCACAGAGTTAGGGGATAAGTAAAGAGTGCAGATATATTTAGCCAGAGATTGACAGGAAAGCCGAAGCCAGAGAGTAGAGAATTCATAAGAATCAAGTTCAGGGACACAAGAGCAAGATTTGTCATTGTGTATATATATGCAACAGCCACCTTTCGTTTTTAAATGGGTATAGAGAAAATAGGAGGATACAGAAAAGGGTTTGCTATCAGTTTCCTCAGACAGCTGAGTCTCAGTTAAGAAGAGATGGTGAGGTTTAGAGGAGAAGAGGCGGTGCCCAACAGAGTGGACGTTAGAGGAAAGGCAGTGAATTTTGCAGAAATGAAGAAGTGAGTCAGACAGTGGTTCCAGGCAGCTCGTTAAGTCGTCACCGGGAGAGGGGCGGATGGTGGGGGCATTTATGGTCACCTCCCCTGGGGGAGGGCTTAACTGAGAATGCCTTAGGTTTCACAGCCAGTTGATTAGTGGTCCTTTTCTTTACTTCAACCTGAGATTTGCATTCATTAGGCTTCACTGTTCCTTACAAATGTTTGCAAAGTTGCATTAAGCCATCTTATATATTTACAAGAGAAATTATTTTTCTAGTACCTACCATACAATGCATCCTTAGTTTTAGATACTAACTTTAAAAATACAGTTCTAGAAAACATCCAGTCTGCTGCTTTTGCATCTTCGTAAGTACTGAAAGCTTTTAAATTACATCTTGCTGCAATACGAAGGTTCTGCAAAGAATTAAAATCATGTTAGGCATGGCTAATTCAATTAGTCTCCAGTAATTGTGTAATGACCAGCTTCCTATCTTTATAATTCTGTCTAAAGAATTATCCTCTCCAACAGGCAATTCACTTATTAACTTATAAGGCGTGTCCTTTAACTGTTCTAACACAGCAGAATTTAGTAACCTAAGGGAGGTCTCTTCTGTCTCAGACTAAGTAATTGAATTTATCCCAAAAGGATTTCCAATTGTGCTCCACATCAAACTCTGGGAGTGTAATCTTTTGGTCGTGTGGTGTTACAGCACAGGTCTACACCTCGTGTTTCTGCACAAGAATTAGCTAATTGTATTTCAGATAACTTTACGCTGGTTTTATATTCCTCTGGGTTATTTTCATATTTCGTGCTTTCCAATTCACACACATATTTATCATCTTCCCTCACAATAGCTGCTTCCAAACTTCTATAACTTTCATCATACTTAGTCCATCTGCCCTTTAAGAAGTTCAATGGACTTCTGAATTTATCTTTTGATAGTGGTATTTCCTCTATTGATTCCTTGCAGTCATTTACAGCTCTTGTTACCCATCCTGCCTTACTATTCGTTAACTTTTTTTATCAACGATATAGACATTTTGGATGATTCCCCTAAGCGAATATTACAACCTTTAAAATTCCTATATTTTCAGTTTAAATTTAGTTAATTGTGGATAAGGGTTTAAACCTTCCCCCCTGGGTTGTTAAACCACTTGGGTTGTACCATTCTCCCCACAATCATAATCCCACAAAATAAACAACTAAATTTATAACCCTGAGCCCAGATGCAGTTGATTCTTCAATATTCCATGGGTCCACCCATGGCTTCTACCGTGTAGAAGGTGTCCCTCTTAAATTCTATTTAATATATAAATTTCATCAGGACAGCCTCTTTACTCTGAGGTTCCATTGAATACCGTCAACTTTAAGGGTTGTCTGGAATGGCTGGGCATTAAACTGAATAAAGTCCCTTCTGCTGCATATTCTCTCCAACTTCCTATTTACGGCAATACTGACTAATTTATTTGTGCCGGAACTAACTGGTACATCATATGGTAGATTCCTAGGTTCGAGGAGATTTATGGCTACAAAGGAGTTCGACCAACCTTCAGTAGGCCCAATCATTGCAGTAATATTCTCCATGATGTCATTCACTTCCACATCCTCATAAATATCATTATGGTGATCCAATACCGATGTGGCATTTACCCGTTCATCACTTGAAAATTAACTAACGTTTCGGCATGGAGCGCAGTGTATACGTATTTCTGTGTCTAGCAACTCTACCGCGTGAAGAGTCAGGCTACGCCCCCCCAAATGCAACTTGAAACCCGCTTAAAGCCTCTGCACACATCTGTGATCCTCACTCGGGTACCAAAATATCAGATATTCTGAACGTATTCTTATATCGACACTAAATGTAAAAATTAAAGTAATGAGAGTCATTGAATGAGTAAGGTATAATCTGACACCTTAACTCACTTTTTTTTTTAGCTAGCTCCCCATGAATAGGCAAGATCTTTCTTCCATTTTCCACGTCACCATCCCACGCATGCAGTCATATTCATGGAATATTCCTGTAATTATAGGAAATTTATACACATATTTACATTATAATTGTCCATTAAGGGGTAAATGCATAAGCATTAAATATATTGATAATGAAGACTAGAAACCAGAAAACTTGAGCAGATCCCTGGGTTATAAAACCAGTTTGAACCAGCACTATATGTTCTTTGGTGAATTCCTCTGCTTTTTAAAAAGGACAACTATATATATATATATATATATATATATATATATATATATATATATATATATATATATATATTCTGTATATATATATATATATATATATATATATATATATATATATATATATATATATATATATATATATATATATATTGCCAGATGCCTGAATCCCATATGGGGTGGACACAAACAAATCGCCTCCACGTCGCCCTGTCCCCCACCATTTCACTGCCCTGCTCCCAACTCGCACTCCATTCCCTCAATATGCCTCTCCACTCCATCCCTCCATCGCATCCTTGGCTTCCCCCTCCCCCTCCCACCCTCCACCTCACTCATATACACTCCTCGCCAGTCTCCCACTCTCCATCCTTTCCACATAGCCAAACCACATCAGTGTGTTTCTCCTAACGTTTCCTATGACATCCACATCCACACCACAACGCTTCTTCACATCCTATTTGTCAATCTGTCTCTCCATGTGATTCCACATCCACCTCTCAAATAACTTATTTCCACAGCTCTCACTCTTGTGTCCCTCCAACAATGTCCAAGCTTCACTTCAGTACGTTAGAGTTGGTATCACAATACTGTTATGCGTAACTTTTTCACTTTCATGCTCACTTCCCTGTTTCTTATCACTGTTTTCAAGGAACCAGCAACCTTTCTTCTTTGCTGTACCCTTTCAAGCACTTCACCCTCCAAACTTCCATCCTTACTCATCACACTACCCAAGTACTTAAACGTACCCACATTTTCCCTTTCCGCCTCATCCAGCCTCACTGTAGGTTCACTTACTTCACTTCTCTCGAAGACCATAACTTTACTCTTACATTCACCTTTAGATTATGTTCCTTACACGCTCTCCAAACTCATCCATCAAACCTTGCAGCTCCCCTTCGTCTTCACTTAAAAACACAATATCATCTGAAAACAACAATACAGGGAGTCTCCAAACACTGCCCTCTCTCATTAGGGCCACTCCAACATCCACTGCCCTACCTTGTATCTCTTATAACCCCATTCATGTACAAATTGAACAACCATGGGGACATGACACATCCCTGTTTCAACCCAACCTTCAAGTAGAAAAATTTACTCACTTCACTATCCACATGCACTGCAGCATTAGCACCCTCATACATACTTTTCACAGTATTTGACAACTTCTCATCTACAGTACTCCATATATTCTTAATACTTTCCACAATACTTGTCTATCCACCCTGTCATATGTTTTCTCCAAATCCATGAAGGCAACATTCAATTTCATTCCCTTCTGTAGAAACTTTTCCACTAAAGATCTAAGAATGAATATCTGATCTACACAACCACTTCCCTTCCTAAAATCTACGTGTTCTTCTCCAAGTAATTCCTTTGTTACTTCCCTGACTCTGACAATAAGTATCCTACCATATACTTTTCCTATTATACTAAGAAGACAATTGCCCCTACGATTACCACACACTTCTTTTTCCCCTTTCCCTTTGTACAAAGGAATAATTATACCTGACTTCCAATCCTCCGGGACTCAACTTTCCTCCCAGGCCAATCTGCACATCTTCCACATCCATTCTACTACTATCTCTCCCCCATGCTTCCGCATTTCACAACACACTCCATCAATTCCTGAGAATTTCCCCATTTTGACTTTCTTCACTGCTTCCACAACTTCCATCCTACTGATTTCTTCCTGTTTTCCCACCTCCCTCCTCCCAGCCATTCCCCAGCCACTTATACTCGCATTACATTCATTCTCTATGTTCAACAATTCCTTAAATAGTTCTCTCCATCTGCTCACTTTTCCTCCCCGTCTCCACTGGTAATCTACTATTTTTAACTTTCACTCCCCTACTAACTTCATTGCCACCCTGTCTAACTCTCTTTACCTCTTTCCAAAACATTTTCTTACAGTCCCTCAACTTTACACTCAAATTCCTTCCAAATTCCTCATCCACTCTCTTCTTACTCTCTCTTACTAACCTTTTCACCTCTCTCTTCCTTTCTACATATAACTCTTTCTTCCGTCTCTCAACTTCTTCCATGCATCGATTTCTCATCCATTCATTATATGTTTTCTTCCTTTCTGCCACAGCCTGTCTCACCTTTTCATTCCACCATGCTGTTCCTTCCCCCCCCCCTCTTACACTTTCTCTTCACCCCACACACCACCTCACATGCTGCACATATTTCTTCTGTGAATATCTTACGCACACCTTCCACGTCCCACATCTGCTCCAATTCATATTTACCCAATCGTTCCTCCACTTCTCTCGTATATTCTGGCATTTTCTCATCGTCTTGTAACCTTTCCACTCTCCTTGCATCTACTCCTTCCTCCCGTCCTTCCCTTCTTCTATTTCTCCATTTTACTTGGACCTTAATTCTGACCACCACCAAGTGGTGTTCAGCAAGTCCACTCCCCCAACCTCAATATGCTCTTGTATCCATTACTCACCTTTCATCTACACACGCATAATCAACCATTGCCTTCTTTTCATTCAGTTCACCACCCACCCTTCTCATCACTCCCCATGTATACTTGTGGATTATTTTATGCCTGAAGAGGGTACTGGCTATCACCAAGCCCCCCCCCCGGCACAAATGTCCATTAACCCTTAAAGACCTTATTTATTTCAGGCAGGGTACAGTTACCTCCACTTCTAACGAGTACAGCAGGTGGTGTGTTTGGTGAAATGTGGCACCACTGTGTTTGTTTACATCGTAGTAATAGTAAGTGAATGGGCAGACCCGGCAGAGCTTCCCCTCCTCTACAGTATCTAGTACCGACAGAAACAATATTCTATCAAGTCATACTCTGTCTGCAAATACAAGTGTTTGCCATGTATGTATACTGGAAGGTAAAGAGAAAAACAAATACCAATGCCATTGGCTCCAGTTCCTTCTCTGACAGGATATGACTGTGAGGCGAGGTGGAACGGAGGGGAGGGGGGACAGGTAGTGGTAGAACATGTATCGAAACTTTGTCGTGTTTCGTTTGGAATGATGAAGGGTGCGATTATACAGATGTTCTGAGGCGATCTGTAACTCCGTATGCAATAACGAGTATTGGATGAATGTTGAAGTCTTAATGTTCGTCATACAGTGTGGTGAACAACTGTAGTTGAGCATAAATGTCCGGTGTCTCGAAACGTGGTTCACCTGAGAGTAGTGAGTGTGCGACTCAACTGCTGTAACTATTTTGTGGCTGAACCAGGGTGGTCATAAATGATTAATGATTATGCATGTGACACAACGGTCATGCCATGTTGTGCATGATCCAGTCTGTTTTATTGTGAGGAAAAACAATTATTATATTCGTAAACCATGGTATAAGTAGATGTTCTGTTGCATAGGATTATAGCTACTTTAGTGCTGGGCAGCTATTGGCTTGTAGTGCGAAAATGTTGTGCAGCCATCATACTGATGGATCACGCGGAGGTAATGAGATACTGCATTTGCATAATGAATGGATTTCTTGTATTATGATAATTGAAATAAGGGTGTTATGAATGTTCAGTCCACAAATGATGTCGCTTTCTTCGAGGCGCTGTTTCATTAGTGTGGATAGTTGTGACACAACATCTACAAATATTGATCATCGTTTATTGAATTCGCTTTAAAACAATCCTACATTATTTTTATACAAATATTGCATATTCAGGACCTCCTTTGCTCCAGACACACTGTGCTGTTTCATCGTGTGTCTACACCCACGCACTGTTCATCCAGAGAGAGCAATATTACCTTTACCATGCATGTCTGTCCGTTGTCTGCCATTATAACGCAAGGTTTTAATATGTGGTCACTGCTATGCAAAATATATCGGTGGCGTGATGCTGCTAGGAGTGTAAAATTACGTATAGTCTACGTGTGTTTGTGCAGGGAGTCTGGTAATACACTTCACCGACTTATTGACACTCCCGCCAAGATAGCAGTCAAAGTGGCGGTTTTGGTGACTGTACTGCCTGACTATTGAACACTCTTTCACCTCAGAACAGTATGAATTAGGTCCTGTTTTCAGCCGATAGAAACATTAGGTAATAGATTGAACAATGCAATTTTAAGTGTAGAGTAAGGATTGTTTTCTGCACCGTGGCATCATACATACTTATGCAGTAAAATACAGCAAAGGATAAGCTGGACCTACGATAGGATAAAGGTTGAGTGCTGCTTCAGCGTCCAAGTAAACGTAAGCAATTTTGGTGCACCAGCACCTGGATGGTAAAACCTAACCACCGCGCTCTAGGCAAAATACCCACGGGTTCTGAAGCTGCCCCACGTCATCCAGTAGATTTACACAAGGTCATTGATAAGGCTGCAATCTCGTCGTAGTGATGCGATGTGATAAAGAAGTCAATATCAGGTCTCTTTACCCATTATATGTTGAAAGGCCGGTAGTTGCTAGTGCCGTTTCTACCGAAACCAACACTGGGTCTAATGGAGGAGTCATTACTCATCCAGAACGACTACTTGACCGTAAGGGTCACTGGCTAATATGCCAGCTACACATCAGTGAGCTGACTCTCAGGTATGTAATGATAAACCTTAATGGACCTCCCACCCACAAATCTGGGTTCACGGGCCCTGTGGGAAAATTGTTGGAATGGGCTAATGACTTACCTGTGGATTTCAACCTTGAAACTGTGCCGGGAGAAGATCCTACTGAACTGTCCAAAGATGTGGTGAAGGGGCTGAGCTCTTATCAAAAGACATCATGCGAATTGTTTCATGCTATCAGAACCATAAATTGACCAAAGAAGTCGCTGGTCTCAAATATTGCCTATTGAGCCTAACACACTGATTTGACAACTGTTGAGGCTCTGCTGATGCTATGGATGATGCAGCATGGCGTGGTGGGAGATGTTTTGAAAAAGTTTGAGATGTTGGTGCAGTTCTGTCTGGATTGCTATTTCATGATGTACCGTTAGTCTTAGATCAAAGTCAAGCACCATATGAAATATGGACCACACCACACTGTCACCACACTCAAGTTGTTGAGGAATCAGTCATCCGAGATAATGGGTCCTACCACACCTGAGATAATGCATGGTGCGTACCATGTTCATAGCGAAAGTATGCTTGTTACACTCCTAGGTAGTGCAAATGAGGAAGAGAAGGCATGGGCGATCGAAACAATCAAAAGGATCAGAGGAGTTTCTGATTTTGGGGACATGAGACCCAGAATGTATAAGAATCCCAGACTGAATGTTGACCCTACATCACCAAAGAGCTTGATCAGTTGGGATAAAGAAGAACTACACGAGTCTGTCATCACCTGTGGGAAGTCTACATCAGAACTCACAGATCTTCTCTGGTCTTCACTAGCAGTTGAGAATTTCTCAGTTCACACTCAAAGTTGTGAATCAGTAGCCAAGGAAGTCTTTGCTGCGGCCCTTGCAGTGTTCGGACACGACAAAAGATATGGTTTCGTTCATGCCAGGAACGGTCACGGGGAAGTCATGCCGGTGTTCTGATCAAAGAAAGATGTCTTAAAAAATATTTATTGGCTTCACAATGAGCAGCGTGTTTTATGGGTTTTGCTTGTTGAGTGTGTGTTAGCCAGGTATTTTCCCAGTTAATGTACTTTTATTAACTTAAGGTCGCTTTTGATCTTATATTAGGAATAAACACCTTCAAACAAATTCCGTAGTTTTACGAAGGCAGGCGAGAAGATCTAGAAGGGTCATCGCATATACGAGCTTCTACTGGGCATTTTGGAAGTTTTTTGGGATTTGTTAGTAAATTTGTCATGTCAAAATGGAGTTTTGCACTTTCTGGAAATTTTACATAAAAGAATATATTTTTACTTGTCTGTGTACTTATGTCATCTATATGCGATCTAGAGCCAACCTATTCTTGATGTATGGAGAAAAAATGACTTTTAGAGAAAAAAATTCAAATTGAAATGACTAAGTCAAATTATTCGCAAAACTGTCACGTAAAAATGTTTCTGAGAATTGAAATTTACACAGAAAAATATGCTGCCATTCTTGGAATTTCCATTTTTCCGAAATTGGCTTCAGTAAGATAAACCATATAGTATATATGGAGAGAGAGAGAGAGAGAGAGAGATGTAATCATCAGCCATTGCGAGTACACTGCTAAACACAGGCCTGCTCCAGACTTTTCCACGAATTCCTTGACTGAGCCAATCTTTGCCACATTTTGCCTGCAAACTTCTGTATCTCATCTCTGCACTTACTGTTCGGCCTTTTTCTGCTACACTTAAAATCTCCTGAAGTCCACTCAGTCAGCCTCTTGCTCCCATCGGCTATCCTTAAATCTTTCTACATGACCTGCCCACCTCCATTTCTGTTCTTTTATAACTTCTATAAAGTCTTTGGTTTTAGTCTGGTCTCTCACCCAAGTTTATTTTTTCCTGTCTCTTCGTGATATTCCTAACATTGACCTTTTCATTGTTCTTTAAGGAAAGGAATAGTTGATTTTCCATCGATTTTGTCAGTTTCCAGGTCTCACAGCCATACGCCATAGCTGGGATTATACATTCGTTATGTACTTTTCGTTTCATACGTATTGGGAAGGTACTATTCATAATGTCTCTATGTTTACCTAAAACTTTCCATCCAATTGTAATGCGTCTTTGTATTTCGCTAACATGGTCTTTCGGTAGTTTTAGTGTTTACCAGATGTAACTGTATTTTTTGACTTCTTGAAGACTTTCTTCGCTTAATCTGATGACCCTCTTTGGTGCATTTAAATTAAATATTAGTTATGCTCTGGTTCATCTTCAACCCTACTTTTAGACTTTCTCTGTTTAGGTCATTTAACATTTCTTTCAATGTCTCTGCAGTTTCTGAGATTAGGACAATGTCATCTGGAAATCTTAAACGGTTTACGGTTTTTCCGTCTATGTATACTCCTTTGTTTTTGGAGTCTAACTTTCTGAATTTATTTCGAAGCATATTGCAAATGATTTTGTTGGAACTGTATCCCCCTGACATGCCCCACTCAATCAAAATTTTTGTCCGAGTTTTTATGTAATTCAGCTGTACCAGTTCCCTCTTTACCTCCGCCAAGAGGTTATGTTTTCACCCCTGTCCATTAGTTTGTTTGTTGGTTGGTTGGTTTTGTGAGCAAGATTACACAAAAACTACTGGATCATTTCCACGAAACTTGGTAGAAGAATGGGCCTTGGCCCAGAATAGACTCCATTATATTTTGGTGCGGAGCCAGATAAAGGTGCGGATTCAGGAATTTGATACTGAATTTGATATTACTGAATTAAAAGGAACTGCATGTTGGGCCTTGGCGGAGGTATGCGCACTACCGAGTGCCATTCAAGTTATATAGGTTTTCGAGGTGTTTTACAGTGTTTTCACTTACTCTTTGTTACCGCAGTGAATTTATAATTGCTAAGTGCTTTACTCTGTCGAAAGCTTTTTTGTAACTAACAAAACCCAAGTACAGTGGTTTATTCTGTAGTTTTCTCAGTTGGTTGGTTCGTTATGTGTAGATCAGTATTCGAATATCCGCATCAGAATCCTGCTTTTCACGAGGTTGCTTTTCATCCAGATTTGTTGTTAATTTCTTCTTGAGGACTTTATTGAAGAGTTTATAAATAACTGGTAATAAGCTAATAGGTCGATAGTTACTAATACCTTTTAAGTTGCCTTTAAAAATAACTATTGCATTACAAAATGTTTTGTAATTTTCTTCTTTATACACTGAGTAAACAAGAGGGCAAGCCTGTTCTTTACTTATACTCCTGCACTCGACAGTAAATCTGCTTCTATTACATCCCCTCCTGAGGCCTTCCCACTTTTCATACTTTTAAGAGAAATGTCTACTTCGTCTGGTGTTACCTAACGTACTGTCTAGTGTCAACTGACAAGTTAGCTGTTGGTACTATTATCTTTAATGTATACAGTTCTCCGAAAAAATTTTCAACTTGCTTCACCATCCTATATCTGTACTGAATGACTTCATCCTTTTTTTCCTTCAGTGATATAATTTGTTTCTTTTCTAGTGGCATTTACTTTGATCCAGTTTCAGAATATTTTTATTCTTTTTTTGATGGTTTGTTCAGATCCATATGGCTCTTTCTTTTTTCTTCTCTCTCTCACTCGTTGACACACACACACACACACACACACACACACATATATATATATATATATATATATATATATATATATATATATATATATATATATAGATATATATATATATATATATATATATATATATATGGCCATGTGGAGAGGATGGAGGGTGAAAGACTGACGAAGAGAGTGTATGTGAGTGAGGTGGAGGGTGGAAGAGGGAGGGGGAGACCGAGGATGAGATGGAGGGATGGGGTGGAGAGGTATATGAGAGAGGGGGGTGTGAGTTGGGAGCAGGGTAGTGAAATGGCGGGGGACAGGGCGACTTGGAGGCGATTTGTTTGTGGCCACCCCAACGGGATTGAGGCGTCTGGAAATAGATAGATAGATAGATATATAAATAGATAGATAGATGTGTGTGTGTATATAGATTTATATATTTGTATTTATATTTTTATATACGTTTACATGTATTACATAGAGACAGACAGACAGACAGAGAGAAACCATTATATTAGCTAACAGTGGAGATAAATCGACATATCATGCAATGACAGACAGACCCATAGACAGAGGCAATGCCAGAGGCAGCTGTTTCACAAATTCATAAGTAGTCTGTATTTATATTTGTATTATGATTTTTTTTTTTTTTGCCAATAATGGGGTGATCTAGTTGTATTATAAGCCCGTCTCTGGCTACACCCGCCAGGGGTCATCTCCCTTCACAGCTGTTGTTCCCATGGACACTTTTCCCATCCGATGGACCCATTTTTCTCCAAGGACCTATTTTATCTGTTGGACCAATGTTCCCTGTATGGACCTAGTTTCAGCACTGAATCTGTTTTTCCCCACGAAACAGTATTACCCTATGTACTTATTTTACTTTTTCGATGGCCCTGATTTTCCCAATGGACGTGTTCCCTCAAATTGGACCTGTTTTCCCTGTTAGACATATTATTTCTTTATGGACCTATTGTCCCTCCAGTGAACTTTATTCTCCATTAAACGATTTTCATCATGGACCTATTTTGTCTCCATGGGCCTAGTTTGTTTATTGTCCTGTTTTTCTGTGAATCGTGTTAAGCACAAAGGTTACCAGCTAACACCTGCACCCATAGGAAAAAATCCTGTGTCAAACCAACCGTGGGACGTTGTCTCAGTTGACTTACTTAAGATGCCCTTAACTAACAGTCATAATCAATATCTTTTTGTTGTTACTGATAATTTCTCACGACATGTGATTTTTGCCCCAAGTAAGGATAAGACAGCAGAAACAAGCTCGGATCTTTATAGATAATGTTATCTCTAGGTTCACCACACGAAAGGCGTTAATAAGTGATAATGGTGGAGAATTTAACCCTGAAGTCGTACAAGAAATATATGAAGAATGCAATATAAAATGGTAAATGGCTTAGTCTACGATTCAGCGTCCAATGGATTGGCAGAGAGAATAAGAAATTATTATATGTAGGCTACTACGTCACATTCTCAACGAGAATTATGCAGACTTGTGATGATTGGATCTCCAGAGCTGAATCACCGATCAGTTATTTGTGCAATTAACGTGTCTCTATGGGACACACCTCATTTTATTGTTTACGGGACAGACAAACGTCTCACATACAAGACATTACGGGACAGACAAACGTCTCACATACAACACATTACGGGACAGACAAACGTCTCACATACAACACATTACAGGACAGACAAACGTCTCACATACAAGACACTGGAAGGCGAACAAATGCCTATAAACAGTTATGAAAATTATCCTAAACTTCGTTTACGTGAACTCCAAATGATACACATAAAGTTAAAGAAACAATTAACGATGTCCAAGGAAGAAATCACTGAATAATTTAATAAGACAGCAAAAGAATCAAATATCAACGTAGGTGACATTGTCTATGGGATCATTCACAGTAGAGACAATAAACTGCCACAGAAAATTGAATGCCCATACAGAGTGATTAAGAGAACAGTCAATAAGGTATTAATTCACTATCAAGTGACGATGAGAAACAGAATCATATTGATCATTTGAAAAGGATCTCAAGAAATTTAGCTTGCAACTATAAAACACCGGATAGAGCCGAAAACCTTGTACATACGATGGCAATAATCCGGAAGAAATTAATACATACCGGATTAAATTATGATCGCATACCAAACATACAAACATAAGTGCAACTAGTGGTATGCTGCCTGGCTCTCACCTGAGAGTCTCGGGTTCGATTCCCGGCATATTGGTAATTTCTCTGCTGATAAGTGCAACTATTACAGCAAATACAAAAACAAGGCATTTACATGACCTAAGAGTCGATTTGGACTCCTTTTATAGGCAATACGTTTAACAGGTCGAGATAACAGAAATGTTCATCATCAGCATCATTATCCTTAGCTTGGCTTGCCAACATCAGTGAATTAGTTATCTAATAAAGTTATTCTCTCTGTTGGTAAATATGAGGGGTATTATTCCATGGATTTTCCAGGTTAGGCTGATAGCAAGAGGAACTCATTTACATCCTCAACATGTAGTAACGCAAGGTTGCCCTATCACACGAACAGCCTCTGCAGCTATTGTACAAGAAATTGTGAGTAATGAACTTAGTTTTGGCCTACTCTACAACCTACCAGTCTTGTTGCAGAATATAGCGTGACCACTTAGTGGGCTCTTCCTCATATGTTCATCCAACACAAGAAGTGGCTGAAAACATTAAGTTAGCAGACTGGAAGCTAGAACAGGCTAGGAGAATTATGCTTACCATGATCCAGGACATCCCATCACATGGGACTGACACAATCAGTGAAACAAACGTCACAAATACACGTTGCAAACGTGGTTTGTTCGATCTAGGAGGAGCAATTCTAGGAAACATTTTTGTTTTGGCTACAGAAAATCATCTTGAAGAAATAAATATCAAATTTAACAATATTGCAAAAATTTTCTTACATCAACACAAGCTAGCTGATGCCCAGAACAGTGTAATGTTGACGATTGCAACGGAACAGTGTAATGTTGACGATTGCAACGGAACAGTGTAATGTTGACGATTGCAACGGAACAGTGTAATGTTGACGATTGCAACGGAACAGTGTAATGTTGACGATTGCAACGGAACAGTGTAATGTTGACGATTGCAACGGAACAGTGTAATGTTGACGATTGCAACGGAACAGTGTAATGTTGACGATTGCAACGGAACAGTGTAATGTTGACGATTGCAACGGAACAGTGTAATGTTGACGATTGCAACGGAACAGTGTAATGTTGACGATTGCAACGGAACAGTGTAATGTTGACGATTGCAACGGAACAGTGTAATGTTGACGATTGCAACGGAACAGTGTAATGTTGACGATTGCAATTACGGAAGACTGAGAATTCATTCCAAGAAACTGTGAAGAAAGCAATGCACTGGAAGGAGATATTGCAGTTTTCCAACACCTCTCAGTGGTCATAGAACATACTGACATAATAATACTTCAGTTAGAATTATACAAGAGTGCATTTTTAATCTTTCTTTATAGGACTTAGGAATTGCTAATGATGGTAACGGAAGGATCACCATTAATTAACTTCCCATTCACAATCTACGTCAAATAATTAGTCGGGGCGAAATTAGCATGGTTCAAACCCTGCGTTTAAGGAAAGGAATTTGATGTTATATTATCCATACTTAGAAGTAACATCTACACCAAATTCAATAATAGTTCAAGTACCATTCATAACAGACGATTTTTCTTACAGTCTATCAAATATACCCTTTTCCTTCTAAAAAAAAAAAGATGACTCATTAGGCACCATCAACAGCAAAATAATCAGAAGTAGTCATGGTCTCCAAGAAACAGGACAATCGCCTTCGGTAGTGAAACAATAACTAAACATAAATGTCGCACATCATCACATGTGTTTCACCATTGTCCTGCGTACATCTTCACCTTTCAGCCAGATGAGACAGTCCCTTGTGAGGTGACTATCATAGTCATGACATCCATCATCACTGCAACTTGACATTTGCTCCAAATAAACTCATCTATCATCAACACAGTGGACATTCGCAGTTTTTTTACTTCATTTAAAATACATCGGTTTTTGTGAATGGCCCAGACACACCAACTCATACGTCAGTATCTGGTTTATATAATATATCACCGGATTACTGTTCCGTATTAACCCCTCCGTGGCAGAAGGCCCGGAATTTTCCGTGCACCCCAGGCCGACACCGGGGCCATTTTTTGAAGTTTCGAAAATTGATTTTTTATTTCTTGCCATACTGAAGAGAAAGATCAGATGCACCTAACAGTGCAAATCCCGGCTTCCTAGACGCATTTTGTGGCTTGCAATGAAGCGCGGAAGTTGCAGAAATATCGGCAGCCGATATCGCCGCCCAGGGGATTGCCGCATCGCAATTGGGCAGGTGTTGTTATTTTTCTTTTTACTTCCTGAAACAATGCGAATGGTGCTGAAATGTTGTGCATATATATGATGATATCGAAAGATTTCAGTACATAATCTGTTAGGAATGGCTGAAAAAAAAAAAAAAATGTTATGAGTACATTTTCACCTCTTGGATATGAAATATGTTTATGGTAGTTTCGAGTTATTTTTTACGTTATCGTTGTGCCCATGCTCGGAAAACGGAGCAAAAGAGTTGAAATTTCAGTCTTAAATGAGAAAACTGCACGTCCTCCAAGGCTAGACTCTGCCACGGGAGAATAAAGTGGAGGGTCAGATCCGATTAGCAATACGGAAGTTCAGTCTCAACTTCCAGCTCCCACACCACGAGCATGGCTAAAAATAGAATCGTAATGCAGTTTCGGAACTAAGTCTAATTATTACGAATACAAATACAAAGCAAAATAAATACATTTACAGACGAGGGAAAATGTATTTTTTCCGTAATAAGATGTTCATCTTTATCATTTTACCACGTTATTTTCGCAATATATATTGCTGTCTTGTAAACAGGGTGGTTGTGTGTGTTTCGCAAGGGAGGAAAAAGATTGTGTTTTCTGTCTGGGTCGAGTTAATGGGTGTAACTGTGTTTTTAGGCATGGCCACGAGCGAAAAAATCGTACATCCACTAGTCACGACAGCAGGTGGTGAACTGACAGATTATACGTGAAAGGGTGAAGTCAAGGTCAGTTTCATGTCCCAGATTTTCGTTCACTTCCCGAAAGGTTTCACAGTTTTCTACAAGTTGCACTGCATCAAATGATCCAAACCATTACAGCAAACCTGAGCAAATAGGTAAAGATACCAAGACAAAAATGTATTTTTCTCTTTTTATCATTTTTTTTTTTGGTGTGTGTGCCTGTATTACTTCATAATCGTAAACAGGCGGTTGTGTATGTTTTGCAAGAGAGGACAAATATGATATGTTCTGCCTGGGTCGAGATAATGGGTGTAGTTGTGCTTGTTAAGGAATGGCCAGGAGCGAAATAATCGAAAATTCACTCATTACAGCAGCAGGCTCTGAACTGCTTGATGGGGTGTATGGGAGTGTAGTGTAGGTCAGTGTGAAGACGTTCAGAACGTTCATTCGCTTCCCAAAATTTTTTGCAATTTTTTACAGGCCGCACTCAAACGACGCCGGAGGTCATTTATCGGCTAAACGTCATTCGACACTGGTGGCCACGGAGGGGTTAAAACCTTCACTATCCACTTTACCTACTGAAAACCACTATGCTATTCTCAACCACAGACATAAGTACTTCCAGCCATTACCTAAGATGAATATATAAGTATATATATTAAACTGAAACCATGTAACTGATCAGTCAAACAAAGCAACCTTGGGAGGAATATAGTAGGATTATGTTCAATCCATATTATGTTTATAGCTCAGCTCCACTCATATAATATGAGTACTATTGGCTATGTGCAGAATGCAAGCTAGGATTCCGAACTTAGAATCAGTTTTCAAAGGCTATGCCTTACAATTGAGACCAACTGAGTAAATATTGTAAATATTGTTAAAATTGTATATAATAATATCAAAAATATCAATACTGTATATAATATTATACAAAATAACAAAATATGGGGTTACATATAATATAGTATTAATCGGAATATAAACTGTGCACCATTAATATACATGTATCCATTTTTATTATGTAACTATGTCTCATATAAACAGATAGCAAGTAATATAGATAATTTTTTATACAGGAGACTACGGTATATTGCTACTATATATATATATATATATATATATATATATATATATATATATATATATATATATATATATATATATATAGATAGATAGATAGATAGATAGATAGATATATATGGTGTAGATGGAACGGAGATCGTCTTGAAAGAAGCCTGATTGATTACGTGCTCGTAGAGAGGTCGATGATGGGAATGGTTGCTGATACGAGGGCCGTGAGAGGACGATGTGGAGGTCTGTCGGATCATATGATTGTGGTATGCAAGATCAAGCTGAGAGGAGTGAGATGGATCAGGAGGGAGAAGGGTAGTCAGGAAGAAAAACTGAAAGTGAAGAAGCTGAGGATCAATGAAATGGCAGATGATTACACGAGCAAAGCAGAAGAGGAGTTAAAATTAGTGAATTGGAATGAAATGGATCTGGACAGCCTGTAGGTCTTACAGTGCAGGATGAGGAGGTTAAGAGAGCAGTGGATGAAAAGAGGAAGAAGTGGCTAAAGTGGTTACAGGACGGGTTCAGTTGAAATAAGAACTGAATATGTTGGAAGCAAGAAACTCGTAAAGAAACTAGTGAAGTGGAAAAAAGAAGGGGGTAAATGATGATCTAGGAAGAAAAACGAATGCGAACTACTCTGAAAATAGAAAGTTATTCTGGAAAGAGGTGCGGAAATGTAGAAGTGAAAGCCAAAAGAAATGTGATGGTGTGAAGGATGCAGGTGGTAGATTATTAACCCATGGGGATGGAGTAAGGACCAGATGGAAAGAATATTTTGAAAGCCTGATGAATGGGAATAGAGAGCAGATCGGCTGTAAACATGATTCGTTTGGGAGGGGGGGGTGCACAGAGAAGGAATGCAGTGCCAGGAGACGTGACACTCGCACAGGTGAAGAGTGCTGTGATGCGGCTGAAAAATGGGAAAGCAGCTGAGGCTGATAAGGTGTATGCAGAGATGCTTAAAAGTAGTGGACAGAGTGGAATGAAGTGCTTGTTGGAGATACGTAAGAAGGCATAGATGAGTGAATCTGTGCCTGCAGAGTGGAAAAAGGCTGTGATTGTACCCCTGTACAAGAATAAAGGTGAGCGAAGTGAGTGCAAGAATTATCGTGGCATAAGTTTATTCGGTGTGGTAGGGAAGGTGTATGGAAGAATTGTTATAGAGAGAGAGATATATCAGAAGTCCTAGTAAGTGATGAACACGGTGGCTTTAGGAGTGGCAGAGGATGTGTGTGATCAAATATTTGCAGTAAGACAGATAGCAGAGAAGGCTTGTGAAAAGGACAATAACGTGTTTATGGCATTCATGGATCAGGAATAAGCATACGACAAAGTGGACAGAGAGGGATTATGGAAAGTTGTGCACATGTACGGTGTAGATGGTAAGCTGCTAGGTACCGTCAAGAGTTTTTATGATGGTAGTGAAGCATGTGTAAGGGTTAGTTTTTACGATGGTAGTGAAGCATGTGTAAGGGTTAGTTTTTACGATGGTAGTGAAGCATGTGTAAGGGTTAGTTTTTACGATGGTAGTGAAGCATGTGTAAGGGTTAGTTTTTACGATGGTAGTGAAGCATGTGTAAGGGTTAGTTTTTACGATGGTAGTGAAGCATGTGTAAGGGTTAATGGCCATCTAAGTGAGTGGTTCACGATCGGTGTGGGCGTGCGACAAGGTTGTGTGATGTCCCCTTGGTTGTTCAATATATATAATTATGGATGGGGTGATGAGAGAAGCAAAAACACTAGTAATGGAGAAAGGATGGCGTTGGTAATGAATGGTGACAGATGGAATATCTCAAATTTGTTGTATGCTGATGATGCAGTACTGCTTGCAAGTACTGGGCAAGAACTTGGTAGGCTAGTGCAGAATTTTGCTGATGTCTGTGAGCGTCGTGCCTTGAGAGTAAATGTAGAAAAGAGTAAAGTGATGGTTATTGAGAGAGAATGGGACTCCCAGTGCGATGTTACAGTGAATGGAGAGAGACTGAAATTGATGAGAGAGCTCAAATACCTGGGTACAGTTATAGAAAAGAGAGGAAAATGTGCAAAGAAAGTTGAAAGTAGAGTGACACAAGGAAGAAAAGTAGCTGGTGCTATGAAGGCCTTGATAAGAAACAGGGGCTTGAGTGTTGCAGTTGCACGAGCCTTACATGAAGGAGTGTCAGTGCAATCTTTAACATATGGATGTGAGACTATGGTGTGGCATGAAAATGAAAAGTCAAGAGTAAGAGCAGTGGAGATGGGACTGCTGAGGAATGTATGTGGAGTACAGAGGGTGGATAAGCTACGAAATAATGTGATTCGTGAAAGATGTGGAGTGAGGAAGTCGGTATACACCAGTATCAAAGAGAGTGTATTGACTTGGTATGGTCATGTGGACAGGATGGATAACAATAGAGTAGTGAAAAAGGTATATCTGAGCGAATTGGAAGGAGGGAGGAAGCGAGGTAGGCCAAGGGGAAGGTGGAGAGATAAGGTGATGAGTGTGTGAGGAAGAGAGGTTAATCGGTGAGGCTAGGGAACTGACATGAGATCGAGCTGGCTGGATGAATGTTGTGAAGAGAAGTGTATGATCAGGGATTTGGCACCCCTTTTTAACTTGGCAGTGTCCACATTGACTCAATCGGATACGTTTATGTGAAGCTACAGATCGTGATGAATGCTTTTGGTGTATCTGATAGAGCCAGGATTCCGGGGGCTTGAATGATGAGTGATTGGAAGCATGGCCTATTGGATTAGGCAAATTTAAGCTGTCTAGACAATGCTACTCCTCACCCTACCCTAGGATGGGAAAGGAGGTCCAGATGATGATGATGATATATATATATATATATATATATATATATATATATATATATATATATATATATATATGTATATATGTATATATCCCATTGGAGCCCAGTGTCCCTAGTATTGGACAGAACCAGGATTTTTCAAGTCTTTATAAAGTAGGGAATCCCCGGGTAGGGACCTATGAGCTTCGCGACTATGAGCAGATAGGCGGAGGGCGGTACTCACCCTCCCGGTGCCATGCCTCCCACAGCACCCCTCGGATCCAACGGGTTAATGACTGGCAAATCCATCAGTCTCTTTAACCCATTGGAGCCCAGTGTCCCGAGTATTTGACAGAACCGGGATTTTTCAAGTCTTTATAAAGTAGGGAACCCCCGGGTAGGGACCTATGAGCCTCGCGACTATGAACCGACAGGCGGAGGGCGGTACTCTTAGTACCCTCCCGGTGCCACGCCTCGCCCAGCACCTTTGGGATCTAATGGGATATATTGTGGTAGGTAGGGGCACTCACCATCCACTCACCCGATGTAGTGCTGCTCTCAGGTGTCTGCCATTTCCTTTCCTCCGTCCTGCATTCCTTCCATCCTCTTCTATCTTTCCTTCACTCTTTCCTCGCCCTTCTGCCTACGGGTGACTTTACACTACCTCTTCTGTCTTTCTTTCCTTCATTCTTTCGTTTTCCTTCTGCCTATGGGTGACTCAGCACTGACAGACAAGCAAATGGTTTCCTGTTCACCAGGAAACCATTTACCACGCTGGGTGGTAACTATATAACCAATTTTTGGCGCCTGGTGGTTTAGTTGGTAATTACGGCGCTCTAATCGGATTGAGCCAGTGAAAGTTTATATCCAAGGGATGGTTGGGGTTTATTGCTCGTGTAGTGCCACTCATGGATGAGTGAGGCTGGTCATTCTCATCTTAATTTCAGGACCAACTTGCCTAGCCCCGAGTTCCTATGCCCCTCATAGGGCAATGTAGGATTGGATGATGGAGATATATATATATATATATATATATATATATATATATATATATATATATATATATATATGTAACCCATTGGGTCCTGAAACTCCTGTGCGAGGGATTTTGCTGGAAGGGTCCTAGGCGAACCGCCCTCCGCCTGTCGGCTTATCGTCGCAAAGCTCGTAGGTCCCTACCTGGGGGTTCCCTTCTTTATTAAATTTTGCAAATGCCCAGTTCCGTTCTATATTGAGGACTCGGGGTGCAAATGGGTTAAAGAAACTGATAGATTTGCCAGTGTGTAACCCATTGGGTCTCGGAAGTCCTGTGCAAGGGATTTGGTGTACAGCCCTCCGCCTGTTGGCTCATTGTTGCGAAGCCCATAGGTCCCTACCTGCGGGTTCCCTTCTTTATTAATTTTTGAAGATGAGCAGTTCCGTCTTATATTGAGGACATGGGGTGCAAATGGTATATATATACAATTATGTTACAACAATGTTAACATGTTGCTACAATTAAATTAGTATATTAAATATTACATGTACATCAATGTAACATATATCTATATACTGTGTAGATTGTAATATCAAAATAGGTCGTAGGTAGGATAGTTTGGCGTGACCGAGTAATATATAGGCATTAATATGTCATAAAACAATATTTAATAATTATAGGCATGTAATAATTATAGGCATTAGTATGTATCATAGCACAATCTATACCACTTACACATTATGAAATTTCTGGTGTTCAGGTAGAGTCATACACATCCTCTGGCCAGCATGCAAACACATAACATTTACTAGACGATAAAGAATCCCATTATGTAGTAAACACGTGGGAGTAACTGACGAAAGCCAGTTAGCTCACGTGGATGGAAAAGAACTACATATTACACACCCATCCACTGGGCAGTATAAGTTCCCTAAAACTGTGGGTGAAAGTGAGAGAGCCAAAGAGAGCCAGAGAGCACCAGAGAAGACTGTCGCTCTGACTCAGTGAGGTCACGTCACTCTGTCCATCGTAGGGGTAGGCAGTGAGAAATAAGTGAACAATAAAACTGTGTCACAATAAACCCCTTAACCCCAGAGTGAGTACTGGTATACGTCTACTATACTTACGATAAAATCTCTATGCTATCCAACACCCAACGATCTTGGTAGTAAACCAGATTACTAGTGACGGAGGTGCCTCACTTACGATACTCTACGATACCAACATCAGTGGCAACAATTCTCTACAATGTCCACTTATTACCTAGCTACCTACCTCCCTGTCTGTCCTATTAACATTTCCCTTTGCCTTTTTTTTTTCTCCATTAGAACAAAACCAATTCCCTCATAGAACCTTTTTTTCGAATGAACCTATTTTATCTGTTGGACTTATGTTTCCACTTGAGTCCATTTCCTTCATGGACGAATCCCCTAATGGACCCATTTTCCCCCATGGACATATTCCAACTGTAGATATATTTACCCTTTCGATCCATTCCCAAATACCATCTTTCCCCAGCCACCCACTCACTGATCCTACAACCCATTATATCTACTGGACTTATGTTTCCACTTGAGTCCATTTCATGCATGAATGAATCCCCTAATTGACCCATTTTCCCCCCATGGACATATTCCAACTGCAGACTTATTTACCCTTTTAATCCATTCCCACATACCATCCTTCCAAAGCCAACCACCCACCCATCCGACAAACTCAGCTAATACGGTTACCTCGTTTCCTGCACTGTCCTCCGGGAAGCCAACCATTCATCCATACACACACACACACACAAAGCCTATACACCCACCAACCCCACCCGGGCATGAGGAAAGCTGTTGATTGGGGAAGTGTGACACCTTGTGGAGATGACACACCTTAAGATTAAGCTCCTCTCTCTAGAATAATGTAATGCTGCCATTTCTTACACTTGCAAAGCAGAGGGTGCATAGGAATACTTTTCTTACC
Organism: Coenobita brevimanus; assembly: GCF_032717465.1. Lineage (NCBI taxonomy): Eukaryota > Metazoa > Arthropoda > Malacostraca > Decapoda > Coenobitidae > Coenobita > Coenobita brevimanus. Next base: position 26,053,102 of record NC_137011.1, on the reverse strand, counting down.
ATTAACTTAAATTTTATTTGGGGTATGACCAATCGATGAATTTGGCAAATGGGAGGCTTCTCTTGATGAAGAGGTATGTAATCTATAGATGCAGGCTAGAAGGTAGATCAAATGTAGACTTGTTTGTGTAGATGGCATTAGGTTCCTAGTTTCAATATGAACTAATCAAGTTATGCTTTGAAAGACAGTGAGCTTTCCACCACGGAGAAGTGAAATAATTTGTTTTCAACCCTCTAGTCCGAGATGTTTCTCCTAAGAAGAGTAAAGCTATCTGATGGTAGAAAGATAAAAAATTTTATTGACTAACAAGGATTTTTAAGTACTAGTGCATGCCTAAAAAAATTTGTGGGAAGGAGTAATAGCCTTTCCATCACACAATGTTTGCAAATACCATTATCTTTGTTTCCATACCGTTATTAAGCCTCCAATGACAAATCATCACAAAAAAGTGGAAAACATAATAATCGCATATTTCCGCGTGTCACGATTTCCGAAAATTTCAGGTCGGACGTCACGCGTGATTGCTAAAATTTTTATTTGGTACTTTCTGACACTCCCTGGACTGATCCTGACCTAATGCAAAAAGATGTAGGTCAATATATTTTACCGTTCTCTTGCAACCAACAAACAAATGCAGAGACACACACACATACACGACTTGACCTTATTATGTAGGTATTTTGCATTTCTTATATATCTGACAAGTTGTTGCAGGATCACCTACTACAAAATATTATTGTCTAAATATCAAGAGGAAACTGAAAATTGTTAATATTAAATATCATTTATTTTTGTTATGCCTCTGACTCTATGCTTAGATTACAGTGCACAAGTAACATGACCACCTACCACAATATATCCTTCTCCAAACATCTACAGGAAGCCGACATCGCCCTTGGACTGTTCACCATAACACCACAGCGGTATGAAGTGGCTGACTTCACCTATCCTGTTGGCATCTCATACATGTGCATCCTGGCAGCTCGAGGCAGCCCCGAATTTACTCGCTGGGGATTTCTAATGCCCCTGACAGCTGTGGTGTGGGTCGGCATCCTGGTGGCACTTGGGGTGTATATGATGGTGATGCTGGTGATTTCATGCCTCCCTATAGAACCATTAAATAGGACTAGGCTCTTCACAAGTGCCTGTAACTGTGCTCGTGTTATGCTGCAACAAGGTAAGGGATATTGGGATCTTCTGTCCATGCCACAGATTTACACTGCTATTGTTTTCTTCTCTGCCATATCAGAAACACTTAGAGGGAGTAGTATCTTCACCAGCAAATGTAACTGTGTTCCTATGAATGATATAGTGCATTTTCTTTTGTATTAAGTTCTTACATCTAGATTGCTTACACCCCATGCCTTCCACATGGTGCATTTGAAAAGAACTCTTTTTGAGCACCAATGACCCTATTTGTATTTTATCGTAAGAAGGTGAGTAACAATGGGATCTTAATTTGCTATTATATATACTATTTTATACAATGCAGGTGCCCTCATGCCTCCTTGGAGAGTCATTAAATCTGAAAAAGACTGTTCACACGAACATACAATTAAGCTGGTGTTCTTCTCGAGCAAGTAGAATGATACACTCTTCTTACTTTGCTGAGTTTACCAGCACCCTCATGACTGTCATCAGTCGCTAAACAGGAACAGACTTTGCACCATCAGTTACCAAGTTCGTGTGCTGCTGGATTAAGATGAAGTAGTTTCACTTTAGACAGTGAATTATTCAAAGCATTCTTATCCTACCTCAGATGTGACATGGGGGTCGGGGTGGTGGTGGTGGGAGCGTGTGGTGCTGGGAGTGTGGATGTTGATGACTCTGGTTCTGGCACGGAGCTACGCCGGCAACCTAATGTCCCAGTTGGCCATCAGATATATCCCAGAACCTATACAGTCACTGCAGGACCTTATTGACAACCCTGTTACTGTTCTCTTGGTTGAGGGATCGGCTCAGGAACAAACCTTCAGGGTAACAGATACACTTTCACGTTATCATTCGGCCATGAACAGGCGATTTTTTTGTCCTCTTCATGTGCCAAAAACTAACCTTTCCTGGTGCTTTATACCAAATGCCATAAAACTGTAAATTATACTTCTTTGCTCTGTGGTAGGAAAATGGATACTACAAGACTTTTTAAAATATTTGATAGATCACGTGATGATTATACTATTGTATGTTTCTAGACATTTTTATTTTCACTTCTTTATATAATTTTCCTTTAACTGGGTTGCTTTTCCTGCTTGAATCAATAGTCCTAAATTTCTTCCAGTTGGGTAGATGACTTGTTTTTAATAGTAGCAGTAGCAGTAGTAGTAGCAGTTGTAGTAGTAATGATAATGATGATGTTGATGATGATGATAATGATGATGATGATGATGGTGATAATAATAATAATAATAATAATAATAATAATAATAATAATAAAATAGTGGTAGAAGTAGTAATAGTAGTAGTAAAATATAGAAGAACAATAGTGCTATTACTAATAATGATAATAATAGTACTATTATACTACTACCACCACCACCACCACCACCACCACCACGACTACTACTACTACTACTAACTAGTTACCTGTTTACCTGTTGTGCAGCCACAATAGGAAAGCTTCACCATAACGATTTTTGGTCTATAAAGTATGAAATTTTGGCATCATAAACAGGTCTGTGACCTTTAAAAGTATTTGATGGTCATTCATATTTAGATTAACCTAAGGTAGCTTCTTGTGTAATACTAACAAGATCTGAAGATGAAAGTATGGAAGAATGCATCGATACAGTTTACATTTGTCTCAACAACTGGCTAACTATATGCTTAACTGTAACCATATCCCTTTCACATTAAAATATTGGCCCCAGCTATATTTCTGTAAAGTTACAGCCTTTGTGATTTTCTCTAAAACATATAACAAAGACAACACAGACCAGATATGACTCCGGAACTTTCCACTAGGCTAAATGGCAAAATATTCAGCCAAAATTCTCAGCAACCTTTTTAAATCATAGGATTTTTAACCAAATAGCTTATTCTCAATTAGTTTCTGAGAAATTTCAATTTCAAATATACAGTTTTCAACAAAAATTAGTATATGACCTCCAACAATACATCAAGGTCATTTATAGTTCACACATGGACTTGGGTTTCCCTAGGGTACCTTTGTTTTAATCAGTATATTATTCCCAAGGGGCAACAGACCAAGTAAAAGGACCATGAAGCTAAGTAATATGTACACAGGAACTAATGTCACAAAAGGCACACTGTTTTGTTATGTAGAAATATAGGACTTTACAAGACAGGAGTTGGCATCCACCAAAGTATCATGTACAAAGGAAATCGTGTCATGCAGGGCACACTGTTTTGTATATGTCGGTGTTTACAATACAGGAGTTATTATCCACCAAAGAATTATGTGCAGAGGGACTCATGTCTCTTAGGACATGCTATTGTGTTACAAAGATATATTGCAGTTTATAAGAAAGGAGTTAATTTCCACCAATCTATTGTGTACAGAGGAACTTGTGTCTCACAGGGCACGCTGTCTTGCTTCATAGACATATAGGAGTTTACATTACAGGAGTTAATTCCCACCAAAGCAGGAGTTAATATCCAACAAAGCGTTATGTAAACACCCGTGTCTCACAGGGCATCCTGTTTTGTCACACAGATATATAGGAATTTACAAGACAGGAGTTAGCATCCACCAAAGTATTATGTAAAGAGGAACCTGTGTCACAAAGGCACATTGTTTTGTCACATAGATATATAGGAGTTTATAAGACAGGAGTTAGCATCCACCAAAGTATTATGTACAGAGTAACTAGTGTCATGCAGGTCACGCTGTTTGATTACATAGATGGATTGGAGTTTACAGTGCAGGAGATACCAAGCACCAAAGTGTGGATACTGTATGAGAATGATATTAAAAGGATCGTCTGTGAGTAGATAATCACATATATCAGTCAGCAACTGCCCCTGAGGCAGTAGGTCTCTGACTGATGGACACTCAAGGCAGTAATGCTGAAGGTTGTTGGTGTTAGGACGGTCACATAGTTTGCAGGAGGAGAAGTGAGGCACATCCGCTGCTTTAGAGACTTGTCATGCTGAAGGTTGTTGGTGTTAGGACGGTCACATAGTTTGCAGGAGGAGAAGTGAGGCACATCCGCTGCTTTAGAGACTTGTCAGACAAGCTGATATCCTAGCTAAAGTCGAGCAGACACAACAGTGCACCTGCGAACCACAAGGCCATGTCGATGATATCTGGGAGAAGATATTCGGAAGTGGTCGTAGTGTTGGATGGACAACCCAGGATGAACCTCATTACTTTGTTCTGAAAATTTTCAATGGGTTCCAAGGATCTCTTCGTGAGTTGACTGAGAGCATGGGAGGTAATCAACAACCAACCATATGAGTATAATGTAGATAGTTCAGGCCATATGGATAGAGATTTCTGCAACATTGTTGGCGAGCAACTTGAGGGGAATTAAGCGCTGTTGATCTAGGAGGTCTCGTACAATGGGATGAACACGTTGTCTTAAGGTATGGTTAAGGTAATCCATACATGTGCACCCAGGCAAAGGTATTGCCTGCACAGGAGGATGACACTACAGGGTATTTCCTACAGTGAATTCTGGAGGCGTTCCTGGGTTGCGGGGAGAGAAGATTCTACCTTTTTCTGGGGTGAGTATAAAGCTACAAGTGGAAGATGACAAGTAGAATGACTGGAGGGAGCACTGAAGATCTTCTGGCGAGCTGGAGTGAATGCAAATATCATCAGCATAACAGGTAACAATGGTTCTAGGACTGTTGAGAAACAGAGAGAATAACTGGTGCATAAGGACATTAAAAAGAAAAGGGATTAGAACACCACCTTGTAGAGTGTCGAGTTCAAAGGCTTTGGAGGAGCTACACGCATCATTAACCCTCCATGGCCGACGGCAAGGAATTTTCCGTGCATGCCACGCCGACGCCGGGGCCATTTTTTGAAGTTTCGAAAATTGATTTTTTTTTCTTGCCATATTGAAGAGAAAGTTCAGATGCACGTAACCGTGCAAATCTCAGCTTCCTTGACGCATTCTATGGCTTGCAATGGAGTGCGGAAGTCGCAGAAATATTGGCAACCGATATCGCCGCTCATTGGCGCTGCCGCAACTCAACTAGGCAGGTGTTATGTTTTTTTTACCTCCCAAAACAATGCGAATGGTGTTGAAATGTTGTGGATATATGAGATATGATGATATTGAATAATTTCAGTACATAATATGTTAGGACTGGCTGGAAAAGAAAATTGTTATGAATATTTTTTCACCTTTTTGAAATAAAATATGTTTATGGTAGTTTCGAGTTATTTTTTAGGTTATCGTTGTATTCATGCTTGGAAAAGGGAGTGAAAGGGTTTAATTTTGAGTCCTAAATGAGAAAATTGCACGTCCTCCGAGGCTAGTCTGCCACAGAAGAACAAAGTGGAGGGTCAGATCCGATAAGCAATACGGAAGTTGAGTTGCAACTTTGAGCTCCCACACCACGAGCATGGCTAACATTAGAATCGTAATGCAGTTTCAGAACTAAGGATAAGTCTAATTATTACGAATGCAGAGACAAAGCAGAAATAGATACGTTTACAGACGGGGGGAAAACATTTTTCCCGTAATAACATTTTCATCTTTATCATTTTACGTTCATCTTTATCATTTTCCCTTGTTATTTTCGCAATATATATTGCTGTCTCGTAAACAGGGTGGTTGTGTGTGTTTTGCAAGGGAGGAAAAAGATTGTATTTTCTGTCTGGGTCGAGATAATGGGTGTAACTATGTATTTTTAGGCATGGCCACGAGCGAAAAAATCGTACATCCACTCGTCACAACAGCAGGTGGAGAACTGACAGGTGGTATGTGAGAGGGTGAAGTCAAGGTCAGTCTCATGTCCCAGATTTTCGTTCACTTCCCGATAGTTTTCACAGTTTTCTACAAGTTGCATTGCATCTAATGATCCAAACCATTACAGCAAACCTGAGCAAACAGGTAAAGATACCAAGACAAAAACGTATTTTTCACTTATTATCATGTATCTTTTGTTTGTGCCTGTATTACTTCATAATTGTAAACAGGTGGTTGTGTGTGTTTTGCAAGAGAGGACAAAGATGATATGTTCTGCCTGGGTCGAGATAATGGGTGTAGTTGTGTTTGTTTAGGCATGGCCAGGAGCGAAAAAATCGAAAATCCACTCATCACAGCAGCAGGCTCTGAACTGTTTGATGGGGTGTATGGGAGTGTATTGTAGGTCAGACTGAAGACGTTCAGAACGTTCGTTCACTTCCTAAAAATTTTTGCAGTTTTTTATACGCCGCGCTCAAACAACGCCTGTGGCCATTTATCGGCTAAGCGTCATTCGACGCCAGTGGCCATGGAGGGGTTAAAAAGGACACGTGAGGTTTTGTTATGGAGGTAACCCCGTATCCATCAAAAGAGGTTTCCTCGGACACCAAATTCCACCAGTTGATTGAGGATGATCTCTGTTTTCAACATAAAAGACACTTTGAAGATCAGTGAATGCTACAACATTGGTGGGGCAGAGGAGGGTACAGAGTTCCACTAGACAGTGGTGTGTATGACCTCCTTCCTTCTTTTAACACTTTGAGGAATATGTTAAATAAACAAAACATTAATATATATTCCCTGATAACTATTAAGAATGGTGTTTCACTATGTGTTCAAATATAAATAATCAAAAGCAGCGTTATCATTTGATAAGGTCATGACTTGGTAGTAGTGGAAGGATAGTTAGGACTGTCCGAACCATCCCCCTCCTCAACTGTCGGAATCATCCCGAATCTATGTAATTAATTGACAGGTACACCTGGCAACAGTTCCGCCTGTGCCCCCCAGTAGCGAAATATAGTAGATGTGGCAGCAGTGTGTGTGTTTGTTCGTCTGTACATGCTCGAAAAATGTTCGGATCGTCAACTCTCTCACTCCATTGTGAACGTGATTCGGCCTTTGAGTTCACTCCATAGATGGCGGTGTGTGGTTATGGGGGAGAGACGGGAGGTCAGGACGGTAGGTGGGTCGGAGTTGGGGGGGACGAACAGCTAGGTTGTTTGTATTGGACATGATAATAGTTTTCTCAGTCATTATTGTGGATCGTTTCAGGTTACTGACACTTTGTATTCCTAACAACAATTAAAAAAAAAAAAAAAAGAAATATTGTTGCATTGCTACCCGTTACAATATATTCCACGATGATTGGATATCCTCCCTAACTTATTCCCTCTCTCTCTCTCTCTCTCTCTCTCTCTCTCTCTCTCTCTCTCTCTCTCAGGTCATCAAGTAATCTGTATATAGCATTATCAGCACAGATTAAAGAGGATTTGTCTTTTAATTAAAACTGCTGACAAAGGCCGATTCACGTTCACAATGGAGTGAGAGAGTTGACGATCCGAACATTTTTCGAGCATGTACAAACGAACAAACACACACACCTCTGCCACATCTACTATATCTCGAAACTGGGGGGCCCAGGCGGAACTGTTGCCGGGTGTACTCTCAAGTTTCACCCGAGAGAGTTTAACATTCGTTTTTCATAGCAATATGTTCTACATGCAACACAGATTCACCCTGATAATGCACAGTTCGATGCTTGGCATATTCATAAAGGCAGAGCTTACGATATACACTCAAATTATTACATAGGAGATGCAAAAGAAACATAAAATCTGACCTGCATAAAGAAGTGAGGCGTTTCTAGCTTGGAGGTTCCGTGTGGTCGAAGTAAACAAACTCTCCCGCATTCATGTAAGATCATACGACCCTAGTCCCATACGTTTCTCAGGGAATGCACTGTCCGAACCATCCCACTGTCCGAACCATCACCGCCCTCCCTTATATATGCGCTTCTACTTATATCTGCTTAACCCGTCTATTTTCTTGTTTATGTTATGTATGATATAAGCATTTCTGTCTTATTAAAATGCATTGCTCAAGTCGTATACTGTGTTCAAGCTAAATTTCGTTTCAAGTACAGGTCGTGACCATTTGCCCAAATTTCTTTCATTTCTGCCCAAATGGGGGGGGGGGATAGCCCCCCTGCCACCCCAGCCCATACGCCTATGTTTAGCAAACGAACTAAGATAAGAGTACATAATTCAACAATCACAGAAATAAAACGATAATGAGAAAAAGCACAAAAATTAATGTACCACTTACAAAATAACTATCCTCACAAACAGCAGGCTAAATGGCAACTCTGACTCGTAAGGGAACTACAAGAAACATCGGGAATTCTCCAGCACAGTCTAACTAGCAATCCAGCTTCTCAACAGTACTAAACAGTATACTATCATCAAGATCTAAGAATTAATAAGTGCAAGGATAAATAATAATAGTACTTATGAAAACAATAGACTTTGCCATATATATGATGAATCTTAATAATAACTAGTTACCTATTGATATATTTTGAAGCCACAATAAGGAAGCTTCGCCATAAATATTTATGGCTTTGATTGTCTTGGTAACTATGGGTACAATTTACATTTGTCTCACTAGCTTGCTAACTGCCAGCTTAAATATAACCATATTCCTTTCAGTTATTGAAAGGGACCACAGCTATAGTTCTGTAAAGTTATTGGTTTACAGCTTTTGTGGTTTTCTCTAAAACTTGTTACAAATAATAGACTGGGCAAATATGAAATCGGTACAATGCACTAGGCTAAATTGCATAATATTCAGCCAAATTCTCAGCGAACTTTTTTATCTGAGGACTTTCAACCAAATAGCTCTATCTCAATCCCTTTCTAAGATATTTCATTTTAAATAATGCAAATTTTGCGTCAAGAAAGAATATATGACCTTCAAAAGTAAGTCAAGGTCATATATATTTTGCAATAGTACTTGAGTTATCCAAGTTTACCTTCCTGTTTAATATCATCAAGATCTAAGAAAAAAAAAAAAGTGCAACGAAAAATATTACCATAAGCCCCACCATACATATGGCGAAGCTTAATAATATTAAACCCTTAAAGGCATACGTTGTTGGACCTGTCTTGCATGACATACGTTGAGTGAAACCAACTCCTTTTTTGAAAAATCAAAACACATGGTTGCAATCAATTTTTATTGGGTTTCTGGCCATGAAAAGAAAGAACAACTCTTCTACTTTCCTGTGATATACTTACTTTTGTAATTATTGAAAAATAAAAATGTTTTATGGGTGACTAAAGGAACATAACCAAAATTGCCTTTTTTTTTGACGTTACTGAATAAAAAATTAATTACTCGGCCCGTATGAGGATTTAAGATTAGAGATTATATATGCTGCTTCTCAGGTCCCGTGGCCGTATCCTGTAAGTGGCTCACACTTCTGGCTCTTGAGGATCACTGTGGGAAGACACCCTGAAAAGTGGTAAAAATTTTTTCAAAAAAAAATTACCTTTTCACTGTACAAATTTTCATGACTTTATGGTTCCATGTATAAACACCCTAATGACTTTGTAAATTTCGTTTGACACTAAACTATGATTTTAAGACTCAAATGATGAGGACTCATACTTTATATGACAATAATATGACGATAATATAAGACAATATGTTTTTTTTTTTTTTACTGACCTACATCCCCTCACATATGGTACACAGGTTATAGCTGTGGCCGAGACACACTGGGACGTCACACTTGATGCAGTGGAAGCGGGTCTTGCGGTGTTTCTTGGCTGGGCACTGCCTACAGTAAGATACTTCAAAGCGGCTTTCTGCAATTACCGTCTTGTGACTGCGGGGTGGCACTACTTTGCAGAAGTTACTGATGACATTCCTTAGGGAGATGGATAGGGTTGGAGTGTTTAGCCTTTGTTGTGCCCAAGGTTTTGTGAATGCCACTGCAATTTCTTGCATGAACTTTCTTCTGATGAGAGGCTTGCCACCAGATACAGATGTGTTCGCACAGTGAATAACCCATGCGTTGATGACAGCTGTATTCACCATACCATAGAATATGCACAAGGGCCATCGTTGTGCACTTCTCCCACATGAATATAGGGCACACATTTGGTCGAAAGAGTCGACACCACCCTTTGTAGAATTATAAAATTCAACAATCTCTGGTTTCCCAGTCTTCCCTAGTGATGGTGATGAGTGCATGGATGATAGCAGCAACACATTCTTCTTTTTTTGTGATGTTGCAGGGATGTAAGACACCAGAGTAAGGTTGTCTGAGAAGAGGAATGCACTAGACCCTAGTTCACGGGACTGTATTTCTTTCATTTCGGCTGGCACTTCCTTCTTATTTGCTCTAATAGTCCCGACAAGTGTCATCCCACAGTTGTCAAATAGGTCCTTCACTAGGTGCACCGACGTGAACCAATTATCAGTTGTTACATTCCTGTTTGTATGGTGATAGGGCTCAGTGAGAAGCTTGGTGTAGTAGTGGCCAAGTGACATGTTACCGACAGGCCGGGTACCTTCCTTCCCTAGGTATGGGATTGCAGTCAGCATATATTTTGAAGTGTTGTCACAAATGGTTACCAGTTTCAATCCATACTTATTTGGTTTGCTGGGAATGTACATCCTAAAGGGACAACTGCCCTTGAAACCCAACAGTTGTTCATCGACTGTCAGATATTCCCGTGGTGAGTATAGGCTTCGGCAATTTTCATTGAATATGTCGAAGATGGTTCTGATGGGTGCAAACTTGTCTGCAGCCCTTCTCACCTGCCTTGTCGCTGGATCATCAAAGCGCAGGCACCTATTCAGGAATTCAAATCTTAGCTGACCCATCGCACTACGGTACACTTGTGACCCAAGTTCTGGTGACCACATCTCCTCGACTGACAAGTGGTTGTCTCTCTGGCAGCTACTAAATATAAGGATTCCCAAGTAGGACAAAAGTTCCTGTCTCTCCACAGGATTATGCACCGCTGATCTTTTGGCATAATGTGCTGCCTCTAGTTCAATCCTGACGTTAGTCCACCTAACAATTTCGTCGAGTATGTTGTCTGAAAACAGCAAAAGAAAGGCCTTGTCAGGTGTGTCTGCCACCCTTGCTTCAGCTGTGAGGCCTGGGTTGATTTTGAGGATGTTGCATGTAGAGGTTTTCCGGCTGGTTGAGTGTGGACGACAGCTCCACTGGAAGTTGCACTTGCAGGACACTTTGGAGGTGTTGAAATTCACCACAGGTGGTACAGTCCTTTGCCGTCGCCTTCGCCTAACAACATCTTTGTCTGGGTCTCCTGCTTCTGGAATAGCAGCAGGCTCATCTATATCAGTGGTATCACTGTCGGCGGAAGGCACAGATGAACGACGGCGTGGTCTCTTAGCAGGAATGGCAGTCGATGGTCCTGCTTGCGTGGAAGGCCCAGGTAGGTCAATGGCAGGTGGCATGGGCCGGCGTTTTTTACAGGGTGTGGAAGTCCATACCTTCCCCCTCAGTCTGGTAAGCCCCCCCTCCTCTGCTTCACTCTTACTCGAATCTTCAGGAACAGTAGGAAAATACTCTTTGTCACTGTCGCTGTCATACTCTTCTCCTACCTCTAGCACATCTTCCTCATCGCTGTTCTCACGAAGGTCAATCACATTTGATAATGCACTGGTGTTCACAAGAGTCTCTAGTTCTGTGTCTGACAGCAGTGTCTTTCCTTTTCCTTTTCCTTTTCCTTTTCCTTTTCCCTTTCCTTTCATTTGTCCTTTCCCTTCCATTTTTTCTTTATATTCACTTTAGTCTTTTCACTTTAGTCTTTTGTTCCACTTTTATCTTAGTCTTTATATAATATTACTTATAATCTGCAAATAAAAGAAATAAGCATAAGGAAAAACCAAATAAAATAATATAGTACATAAAGTATAATATAAAGTATAGTATATGTAGTATATATATAGTATATATATAGTATATAATGTTCATAATATATATAATATATAATAACATAAGATACATACCAAAAAAATAGTCATGCACATATATTTCCAAAAAAGGATTGTCACACTCCTATAGTAGTTATACCTGTACAGCATACGCTAGGTCCTAAATGAGTTTGACGTGCACAGCATACGATGAGTCTGATGGACTAAAAACGCAAATAAATCCCACAATGGGAAAACTAGAGGGAGCACACTTACTTCACACAATAGGCCTAGGCAAACACTTCACATACCTGGACGGCCTGGCCAGCATCTTGAAAGGAAGACAAGGTACCACATGTTTTACAAAAACAAAATCCCAATGTGGTGAAGGTATGCCTTTAAGGTAATACCTGTCCAAATGGAAGAAATAATACTGTGTATCAGAAAGATAAAACATTTTGGGATCGACTTAGGACCGTTCACTGTATCTTCCCAATAAATAACTCTTCCAAATGCAACCACAAATCTCCTCTCTATCAATTTTTTTTTTTTCTGTTATAAAGATATATAAAGGGGACTTTCCCTATTTTTTAAGGAAAAAGTGTATTGTAACAGCATGCATAATTGCTATAACACTGCAATGTATTTACTCAATGTTTCAGAAACTTCAGTGTAATTACTCTGTATTTAAGAAAATTGTAATGGCTCCACTGGAGGATGGCTGGGCATCATACATTTCTCAACACTTCTCATTTTAAATATAAGAGTTAAAAAAAAAATATATGTATTGTAAATAATTCACGTTCCTGAACACTTTCTTAATAATTATATTGCTTGCTGTTACTGACAAAATGTGGAGTTCGTAGAATGGCTTGAATTTAGTGAGAAACCTTTCAATGGAGCGTATGTTGATAAGATCCCACTTGTATTCCCGTAGGGAGTAGACTGTAGCATCAGTCGAACAGATGGTACTCCCGAGGTCGATGGCAAGCTGGCGACAGGGAAGGCTGTAGCTCCCATTTCACCAGCCCCCAGAACCTATTGCTGACCATCTTCTATTGCCGAACTTTTTCAGTGTTTTTCTTAACACTGAGATCTCTACCTTCATCTGTCAACACCAGACTACATGCACATTAGATATAACACCTTCTGTTTCCATCCCTCTTAACAATGGCTGCTGTATTAATATCAGCAAATTCGGTGGTATCTTGGATTGCCACCACCGGCAGGGTTGGGGTGGTGGCACTAGGTCTTCCTGGTCGCAGTCAAGTGGCTGTGCCGACAGTGGTTGTTTCAAACACTGTTCATGCTTGTCTGTGGAGAAGCGCAGGTTCGGCCTAATATTTCAGTCATGCTCATGGTCTTAATACCAGTCTGAATTCCGTTCACATTTTCCTCCAGTCAATATCCCCTCTTACCCTGTTCCTCACAGAACCCCAAATCTCTCCCTCTACTGACATATCCCCATTTTTTTCCTGGTTAGGCTACCATTTACTCACAAACATCCGTAACAAGTGTGGCACCTGTTGTTACATCAAATCTGAAATTGCAGGTGACATTGTTTTGAACTTTACTTCAGCTATTTTTGATCCTTCAAATTATCCAAATATTACCAAATATTTTTGTGTACTTTATTGTTCCACCAGTGCTTCTTCAAAACCTGGCGTATTTGACTCCATATCCACAGAGTTGACTAACCTTAACCTCATTCTTACCACTGAAATTACCGTTTAGTGTGATTTTACCGGTCATAATGTAGAATGGTTATTGCACTCTGCCAGGGATGATGATACTGGTCGAGAGTGCGAGCTGTTTGCAAAATCGTTTGATATCACACAGTTAGTAAAAGAACCAGCCAGAACACCAGATAATCCTGACCATAACGCCTGTCTCTTCGACCTGTTCCTGATAAATACGGTAATAAAGATTAATACAGGAAAATATGCTGTCACCACTTGGATCCTCCAATCACAATGTCATCAAAGCCTCATTAGTCAGTTCCCCTAAACCTCCCCTTTCTGAACCTCTCAGGGTGACCAGAGGTTTGATTGCGCAGACTGGGATGGGTTTAGAAATTATCTTGCTGATATTCCATGACAGTCTTTCTTCTTCAGTGACATCAGTTCTACCCAGTCCCGCATTAATGACTTAATACAAGTAGGTATGGAATTATTGTTCTTACCCAGTTAACAGGTCACTGAAAGAGTGGACTCCCCAAAATGGTTTCACAGCAATTGTGCCAGAGCAACGACCCAGAAGTCCTTAGTATATAACTCTTACTTAAAACCAAGAACATCTGAATCACTCTGTGCATTTAAAACTGCTAGAAACCATGCAAAGTCAGTAATAAATCTCGCTAACTCATACTTTTTTCACAACCAAACATCAAAGCTATTATACATTCCTAATGACAATAAAATATTTTGGTCAACTTTCAGTTCTTTTAATAATAACTTTAACAAGTCATCACCCATTCCCCACTAATATCTACAGATGGCAACACTATAAATGGCTCGCCTGGTAAAGTGAACATCCTTCCCAGCAAATTTGCTAGGAATTCTTCCTTAGAGGAAGTCAGCCAGAACGTCCCTGTACCAGAAATTGACTCTCCTGATATTGATTTACTTAAGATACTGACTAAATTATGTAAAATCCATCCTAAGCAATTTACCAACCAACAAATTTCCTGGTCGAGATGGAGTTCCTCTAATTGTTCTGAAGAAGTGTTCGTCTGAAGTAGCTCATGTTCTAGCTTAATTATTCAGCTTCATTCCCTAATTCCTGAAAGGAAGACAATATCCACCCAAGTCCGGAGAAAGGAAGTTGCCCTGACCCCTCTGATTACAGACTAATAGATATCACATCTTCCCTTGGTAATGTATTTGGGACTGTAATTAATAAGCACGTAGTCAAACATCTTGAATCGAAAAACTTTATAAGTGATAGACAGTATGGTTTTCACCAACAAAGATCCACTGTTAATATACACAATCTCCTGACTCATACCATCCATCAGTCAATTCACCAACATGAAGAAACTCATGCAGTACTCTTTGATATTTCTAAAGCTTTTGACAGAGTGGGGCACCGTTCCCTGCTATCCAAACTCCCTTGCTATGGCCCATCATCTTTTGATTCTCTGATTTCTTCAAAACTCGGCGACAAGGATCAGGATAAAAGTAGATAATGTATATTTCAACTTCCACTCAAGTAATGCCGGTGTGCCACAAGGATCAGTTCTTGCTCCAGCCCTATTCCTAAATCATATTAGTGATGTCTTATGTCACCCATAATCCCATCCATTCACATGCAGATGACTAAACACTTACCAATTCATTCACACTTAAACACCCATTCACAAAGTTTAAGATCTCTAACTCGCAACTCGGTAGAGCAATCTTCATAACTCAGCAGTCTTCATAAATCAATACTTATCAAATATCGCAGAATGGGGACAAAATAAGATTGTCTCATTTAATGCTAGGAAAACCAAATATATAACGTTTACTACTAGACAGATATTGCCTGCTTCCTATATTACCTTCAGTGCTACTAATAGTCCTATCTCTAAACGTACTGAAAAACTCGGTGTTTCACTTAAGTGTCCTCAGCTGGACCTCTCATGTTAGATGACTTGCTAAAACCGCTCTGAAGACTTTGGATTATTGTACAGAGTCCGTAACTTCACTGACGAGCAGTTAGCTATAATTTACAAAAATCATGCGCACTCCCAGATGGGATATTGCTCATCCCTGTGGAATGGATGTGGAGAGGTTGCATTAAAAAAAGTAAACAAAATATAGAACAAAGGTATTAGAATTATTGATAACACTACTATTTGAAACGAACTACCTCCCCTAAATTTAAGAAGGAATGTTGCCTCCCTTACATTATTTTACAGATACTTTTTTGCCAAAAACTCACTCGAAGTTGCATCCATTATGCCACCTCTCCATTCCTTCCTCCGCGCTACACGGGCATCTGGTAGCGATCATGACAGGCATGTAACACCGCCATAATGCAGAACTTCCTCCAGTCATAATTCTTTTATTCCCCAAACTGCATCTCCTTGGAACTCGCCTCCCCACAGTTGTTTTCTCTCATACTTGAACATACGGCTGTTCAAGTCCAACTGTTACAGATTTTTTTATTTTTCAATGAATGGAGGACACTTGTATTCTGGTGAATCGATTAATTATTTATTTGTTTGTTTTTCCTTCCTCTGTTCTGTTATTAGAAAATAATAGTTACCGACTGGGGAAGTAGCGAGATAATAATGCAGTAAAAAGTTTATAGGAGAATGACTAGCAAATACTGGAGAAAACTATGAAAGCGGCACATTGCTATCGAACCAGAACCAAAAGTTTCCATGAATAAAGATGTAATTCCATGTTGGCATACCTAAAGTGTTAATAAATTTTAACCTACTTTTTAGAAAAGTATCTCGCAGGAAGAGTCCAGTGATAAATTATCGCTACAACTCGTGATGCTTTGAGATTATTAAGCTGGCAACGTCTAATCCACGTACAATAACATTACTTTGCAGTGAATGTAATAAAAACGATATACCGTACAGGACAGTCCATATACAATGTTCCCTTTCCACTATGCCAGGCAGTATCTTGTGTGTTGTGTAGACCGATCAATCAGTGTTCTGAGTATCCAGCTTGGATCACTTATCATTTCCTACGTCCACTACCACATCCACGCCCGCAGTACCCAACTGAACCGTCTCTGCAACACATAAGGTGTCTATTGAAGGTGTGAGTTTCTAGTAGAGCGCCATTTACGAGTCATCCTGTACGTGTTCCTGCATGGAGTAGAATCATTTAAGATTTTGCAATAGCCATCATCTTTTGTGTCAGACTGTTTTACGTGGAGTGTGAACCGATACATATTTGACGGACTGTACCTCCATATAGTTTTGATATGGGAAATTGTTCTCACGCAATTCTTCGATATGAAATCTAATCTCCATTCGAGGAGGTAGGTGTTGTCCCTACTTAGGGGATGATTTAGTATAAACCAATTGCCTTTGCATGGCATAGAATGAGCAACAGTTTGCTCGACAGCTTGCAATATCTTTCTCAGGATTATAATGTTCCATTAAAATCCTTTAGTCTATTGTCATATTTTTACATTTTATTCATATTATCACATGAAGACTTTATACAACATAGGTAGTAAAGTGGTTAAGGAACGTTTTATCTACCATCTACACTTCAAAAGGCCTCAGCTGTATATAGCCATTTTGTGATTGCAGGATATGTCACGAACAAGAAGGGCTTATTACAACTGTAAAAGAAATATGTTGCCTAAATTTTTATCAAGAGTACTAATAAACACATTTTATCATTATTATTATTATTATTATTTATTAATTTTTTTATTTTTTATTTTTTGGTAAGACCGCCAAGAGTGGTGTGATGACAGAAGTGTGGAACCTGAGGAAGGAAGACCGCACCATTCTGGTGGACAAAGAGGAGCTGGCGAAGGTGCCGTCAATGGTGAGAGAGGGCGGTGCTGCATTTGTGGAGCTCGACAGGAACCTTCAAATTAGGATAGCCAAAGAGTTCACTGAAAAAGGTAGGTGTGTGTGTGTGTGTGTGTGTTCTTACCTAATTATTCTTACCTAATTTTATCTTTACAGGAAGAAGTCAAGCTCATACTGTCCCGTGTATTAAACCATTTTTATAATAAATACTCTTAAATTTATGAGTTGTTTTGTCACACTCTGTTTCATTCGGTAGCGCATTCCACTGATCAATTGCCCTGTTTTGGAAACTGAATTCCCTTACGTCTTTTCAACTCTCCTTTTATGTAGTTTTTTGCAATGTCCTTTTGCTGATGCTTCCCCATAGGTTATATACTCATTCATGTCTTTTTTCTCTTTCTTTGAGATGCATTTATATAGCATAATCATGACGCCTCTTTTCCTTCTCTGTTGTAATGTTGGTAGATTCAGTTTTTCTAATCTTCGTAGTTTAGATCCCTTAAGCTTGGTACTCATCTTATAAGAGCCCTTTGTACTTTTTCAGTCTTAACTATGTGTATTTTGAGATGAGGATTCCAGACTACTGATGCATACTCCAGGGTTGGTTTGATGAATGATATTATCTTTCTCAGCATGTCTTCATTAATATATGTAAATGTTATTATGACATTAGCAGGCAGTGTATACATGTTACGTACCTTCTCACTGATGTGGTCAGCCGAAGATAGTCTGTTATCGATAATCACTACTAGGTCCTTCTCCCTTTCCGATGATTATAAGGTTGAACTTCCTAGCTTATAAACCGTCTGGTCTTTTTCCACTTATACCAAACTTAATTACATGTCATTTGCCCACGTTAAACTCCATTTGCCATTTATTGCTCCATTCATGAAGTTTATTTAATTATTTTTGTAGCTCTCTGCAAGAATGTGCATTAGTAATTCACCTTTATATTTTTGCATGATCAGCAAACGTATTTAGATAGCTTCCTTTTCAGATGTTATGGTCTATGTCATTTATACATACTAAAAACATAATTGGTACCAGCGCTGAGCTCTGTGGAACTCCACTAGTCACTTCCATCCATGATGAGTAATTTCCCCTTAGTACTGTTCTCATTTTCCTTTTTCTGAGGAAATCGTGCATCCAACAGTACAGGTTCCCTTGGATTCCTCCTTGATGGTACTCTTTCCAATAAAGTCCTTGGTGCAGTATATACTTTGTGAAATGCTTTCTTGAAATCTAAATAGATACTGTCCGCCCATCCTTCTCTTTTCTATAATGTTTCTGTGACTCTATCCTAGTAGCTCAGTAGATTAGTAACACACGATTTTCCCTTTCTAAAACCGAACTGACTTTCTGTTATCATACTGTGTTCTTTTTGATGGTATAACCAATCTTTTATCAGCTTTTCTAGTATCGTACAACACTGGTAGGTGGTACTGGTCGGTAGTTGAGTGGATTGTGTCTATTCCCTTTCTTGAATAGGGGAACAGTGTTTGTTTCTTCCAAATACCAGGTAGTTTATCTTGGCCTAAGGATTCCGTGAATATTTAATTTAATGGTCACCTTAACTCTTCTGCACATTCATGTCGCACCCAGCCTGACATTTCTTCATGACCATTTGCTTT